>NC_084642.1:0-300000 GCF_019802595.1 Syngnathoides biaculeatus | reverse complement strand
CATCTCCTGACCACACCAGAGGCACAAAGGAGAGTCATCCATGGCTCACCCGGAGGAGGGAACTGGAGCTTCACGTTGAAGGTCTCGCCGCAGCGGCCTGGTGATATGGGAGAGGAAGGAGTAAAAGAGGAGAAAAACGTCAGCGACCGTCGCTGGAATACGTGACAGGTTCCCTGAGCGTGCTGTTTGGGAGTGTGGGATGAGTTTCACCTAGTTAGGAATCATTCCGTGTCTGCACAGTGGAAAAAAATTGAGCCTTTTTAGTACCATATTTATTGCCTTATTGATTCTTTTGAAGCCTAGACAGTCTTCATGTTTATGTAAATCATGAATGAAATGTAAAAAGTGTTTCCTATTTTTGGATGATTGTAATGTAATGTCTTGAGACAATAAAAGTGTACAAAAGAAAATCTGTTCTTATCTCAAACTCCTCCTTTGTAAACCTCGACTGGCTCACCCCATAGAGCACAAATTGCTCGTTTAGGACACCCCTTGCCGGTATGTCCGGGAATTGCAGGTTGCCGGCTGTCGCCCACAGGTCTACGGCAGAACTGCACTCCCAGAAGAGATGGCTCACCGACTCAGGGGCGTCACAACCTGATCGGGCGCATGTTGAGTGCGCTGACATACCCCAGGAGTGCATCACGGTCCTGACTGATATCATCTTATCACTTACTCTCTTAAAGCCTAGAAAGTTTTCATGTTTATGTAAATTCATCCATCCATTTTTTACGCTTATCCTCACAAGGGTCACGGGGAGTGCTGGAGCCTATCTCAGCTGTCAACGGGCAGGAGGGGGGGATGCACCCGGAATTGGTTGCCAGCCAATCGCAGAGCACATGGAGACAAACAGCCGCAGTCCCAATCACACATGGGGCAATTTAGAGTGTTCAATTAATGTAATGAAAATTTGTTCTTTCTTTTGCCACTTATCCTCACGAGGGTCGCAGGGAGTGCTAGAGCCGATCCCAGCTGTCGAGCAGCTGGGGAGGCAGTGACCAATTGCATGTTTTTGGGATGTGGGAGGAAACCAGATTTCCTGGAGGAAACCCACGCAGGCGCAGCGAGAACATGCCAACTCCACACAGGGGGTTTGGGATTGAACCCGGGACCTCAAAACTGTGAGCCCAACACTTTACCCGCTGATTCACCATGCTGCCCTGTTTATGTAATTTATGAATGAAATGTGAAGTGTTTTCTCTTTTTAAATGTTTGTAATGTAAAGTCTTGTTAAGACAATAAAAGTGTGCAAAACCAAAAAAATATGTTCATATCTTATCTGATATGTTCCTTATCTGGGAACCATGTGTTAAATTGATTTTTAGAACTAGGAGATGGATTTGGGGCTTGCTCCATCCACTCAAAGCATCAACCTGGTATTGCAGTATCTCCAGGAATGGTCCACTCTCACAATAGAGTTAAAAGCAACTTCAAAAACAATCTGTTATTGTAGATAAAGTTATTAAAGACAGTTGAATGGTGCTTGGAACAACAAACAGGTGTGTCATGTGACTGAAATAGAAAATTAAAAGAAATGTTAATTTCTTTTTCTCTTAACTCCACAAATCAATTTAGTGCTTAATTTCAACCTGGGTGACAGATGATATGGAAAGCTCCTCTTTCTGAAACTGATTTAAAACATATACCTAATACAGTCTGTATAAGTGTTCAGAGGCTGTTTTAATAATAATAAAAAAAAAAAAAACTGAATATATTTCTCAAGTTATATGAAAGTGGGTCAGTGGTAGGTGGTGACTTTACAACTTGCAGGTGATCAATTGAGAAGAAGTGGAGAATGCTTCATTGCCTTGGTCGCAAACAGCGGCAAGGTTGTCATGCACAATAGGCCTCATGAGGTTGGCAGTATTGTTTTAAGATGCGCATCCAACTGTTGAAACTCGAAGTCATGTCAGCTGCATTGGAAATAGTTCTAAATGATTTTTACATTTTTTGTCAAATCATTTTTCTCTCTTGGATAAAATGTTTCAATTTATTTACAGATATATATCCTTCCACCTTTGAAGGTTCTGCATGACCTCATACCTCCGTAAACTGAAACTGCTCGCACTTGACCAAAGAACTCCTGTCTCTTTTTATTTGGCACCACCGTATGCTTTGATTGATTTTTTTAAAGAGAGATTTGAACTGGAACATTTCAAGATGTTAAGTTTTAAAATATCACTGTGCTCTTATTTCTGCTGCGCAGGAACGGGATGCAATGTTAAACATCCTGCTGTCCCAGACAAACTTCGGGACCTGTCATGGATGGCTGCCCATGAAGTCCTCCTCATCAGGGCCGTGATGCACTCCCGAGGTATGTCAGTGCACTCAACATGCCCCCGACCAGGTTATGGTGCGCCTTAGTCGGTGAGTCTTCTCTTCTGGAAGTGCAATGCTGCCGTTGACCTGTGGGCGACATCCAGCCACTTGCAATTCCCAGACTTACCAGCAAGGGAGATACTAAACGAGCAATTCGTGCTCTACGGGGTGAGCCAGTCAAGGTATACAAAAAAGGAGTTCGAGAGGCTTTGGCTCACCGTTGCTGCCATCAAAGACGCCATCTGCAACTCCTGAAACTTGCTGGTATGGAGGCACAGACAGACCCCCATGGCCACCATCAAGGCTGCACGCGACAGGCCACGGACACAGCCACAAAGAAGAGATGTCTGTGCCCACCCTGACAGAATTCAGGTTACATTCCCATCCCGAGAGAAGGAAACCAGTAAAAAAACACAAATCCTGACTGCCAGACCATATGGGACACACATTGTTTTTTGCAATCATTGGTGTCACAGTGGTTATGCTCTCTGATAAATATGAAAAACAAAACTTGAAAGTCATTATAGGACACTACAGCATGTCCAAGAATTTCTCAAGCCCAAACAATCCCACCTCAGGGGAAATTAGAGTGTCCAATTATTGTTGCACGCTTTTGGGATGTGAGAGAAAACCAGAGTGCCTGGAGAAAAACCCACAGAGGAATGGGGAGAACATGCAATCTCCTCACAGGGAGGGACAGGATTGAACTCAGGTCCTCAGAACTTTTAGGCCAACACTTTCCAGCTGCTCAACCGTGCCGCCACTTTTAAGGTTTGCTTTTCATGTTTATCAAAGAGAGCATAACCATCCATCCATCGATTTTATGAGCCACTTATCACACATTATAATAAATATGGCTTACTGGCAGAATTTCGAGTCAGGATAAGGTCACTGGTTGATTTGGTATGCATGTTTTCATGTTGAGCACGTAAATGTCTCAGAATTTATGATGTGATATTGCTGTCAGACAATTTTTGTGTGCAGAGCAAACATTGCATATCCAAGCAATTGTTATTCTTCAACTAATGTAAATATTAAACATATCCAATTTACTGCGTTAAACTTTATTTGGTTGTTTAAATCAAAATGATCCCACACTTTCGAACAGGCTGAGATAGCAAAAAATGGCAAATTGTAGCGCCGGAGAAAAGGAGTCGGAGGCGGAGTGTCGGACACAGAAACAGAACTTGCTTTATTGTTCGACATCACCAAACTACTCGCATAACGGCGGGAACTGTTAACCTTTCCTCCGGAAGCGCAACAACAAAAACAGTCCGTGCGGAACCCCGCACCCCAACTCGAGGTCCCGCGGGTGAATTATGTAAACACCACACAAGCCCCCCCAGAATTCACCCATAGTCAAAATCCTTGTGCCGTGGAGGGATGATGACCCGACCCCGGCGAGTGTGCACTGTAGGGGCCGATGGGGGCGGGGCCGCACTGTCCATTGAGTCACGGGACAAGGGCTCAGGCGGGGTCAAGGGTACCCCGGCGGGCGCAGGGGCACAGGGCAAAGGGGGACGATCCCGACGCGGGGGGAGGGCCAACCCCAAAGGCTGGGCAATGTCCAGGTGCGCGGGTTTGACCCTGTCCACGGAAACAGTCTCGGGTCTGCCGCCAATGTCCACGAGCAGGCTCTTATCCCCGTGCTCCAGGACCCTGAACGGCCCGTCGTATGGGGGGCGGAGAGGTCCACGGTGGGCGTCATGACAAACAAACACAAAATCCGCAGAGCGCAGGTGACGGGGCAGCCGGGCAGCTGGGGTGCCATGTTGCGACGTGGGAACCGGCGCAAACCCTTTTGCGGCCTCCAGCAGGGAGGACCGTTGCCTGGCTGCGGACCAGGGCGCTGTGGCGTCCGGGATGAATTCGCCGGGGACCCGCAGTGGCTGGCCGTAGACGAGTTCGGCGGATGAGGACAACAGGTCCTCCTTGGGGGCGCACCTGAGGCCGAACATGACCCACGGGAGCTTATCCAACCAGTTGCCGTCCGTCAAGCCGGCACGCAGGGCTGCTTTCATGGAGCGGTGGAACCGCTCGCAAAGACCGTTCGCCTGGGGGTGATAGGCGGTAGTGCGGTGCAGCTTGACCCCCAAACTCTCAGCGACTGCGTTCCAGAGTTCAGAGGTAAACTGAGGGCCACGATCTGAAGAAAGGTCGCACGGTGTCCCCAAGCGTGCAACCCACGTGCCGATGAACGCCCGGGCCACGTCTGACGACGTTGTCGAGGAGAGGGGAACGGCTTCGGGCCAGCGGGTCGTCCTGTCCACCATGGTGAGCAAGTAGGTGAATCCGTGCGAGGGAGGAAGTGGACCTACCAAGTCAACGTTGACGTGGTCAAACCTCCTCTCGGGGACAGCAAAGGGCTCCAAGGGGGCTTTTGTGTGGCGATGCACCTTAGCCCGCTGACAGGCCACGCACGAGTCGACCCAGGCCTGCACATCTTTCTTGAGACCGCGCCACACGAACTTCTGGGCCACCAGCCTCACGGACGGTTTCCTTCCGGGGTGGGAGAGGTTGTGGACCGCCTCGAAAACAGCTCTTCTCCAGTTTGCAGGGACCAGCGGCCGAGGCTGGTCAGCCGAGAGGTCGCACAGCAACCTGACGCCCGAGTCACCAACCGCGACTTCCTCCAGGCGCAAACCCGTGTCAGAAGTCTTGAGGGCCTGCACCCCGTGGTCCGAGGCCTGGTCTGCGCTCATGCGGGAGTAGTCGAGACCCAGATGCACAGTGCCGACGATCGCCCTGGAGAGGCAGTCCGCGACCACATTGGATTTGCCGGCGATGTGTTGGATGTCCGTAGTGTACTCAGAGATGAACGACAGTTGGCGTTGCTGGCGGGCGGACCACGGCTCGGCCACCTTGGACATGGCGAAAGTGAGGGGTTTATGGTCCACATATGCCGTGAACTCACGGCCTTCCAATAGGGAGCGGAAGTGGCGGATCGCCAGCCAGAGGCCAAGGAGCTCTCTATCGAACGTGCTGTATTTGCGCTCCCTGGGGACCAGCTGACGGCTGAAAAAGGCAAGCGGTTGCCAGGCGCCGCCGACCCACTGTTCGAATACGGCTCCAACAGCGTAGTCCGATGCATCGGTAGTGAGAGTGACAGGGGCCCCGTGGGTCGGGTGAGCCAGCATAGCGGCACGACTCAGTGCGGCCTTCGTAGCCTCGAAGGCTTCCATCCTCTCGGCCGTCCATTCAACGTCCCGGTTGGGGGCCTTGTCTTTAAGAGCCTCATAGAGCGGGCGCATGATGTGGGCCGCCCGGCGGATGAACCGGTGGTAGAAAGTCACCATCCCCAGGAACTCCCGGAGGCCCCGAGCCGAGCGAGGTCGGGGAAAAGCGGAGACGGCCTCCACCTTTGCCGGAAGGGGGGCGGCGCCGTTCTTGTCTATGAGGTGCCCGAGGAACTGGATAGAGGGCACCCCGAAAACACACTTTGCCGGGTTGATGATCAGGCCATGCTGCTCAAGTCTTGCGAAGAGGTCGCGGAGGTGCATCAGATGTTCATCCTCCGAGGAGCTGGCGACGAGGATGTCATCCAAATAGACGAACACAAATGGCAAGTCCCTGAGCACAGAATCCATTAAACGCTGGAAAGATTGTGCCGCGTTTTTAAGACCAAACGGCATCCTCAGAAACTCGAACAGTCCAAACGGAGTGATTACAGCTGTCTTGGGAACGTCTGAGGGGTGCACGGGAACCTGGTGATACCCGCGCACCAGGTCGACCTTGGAGAACAAGATTTTGCCTGCCAGGTGGGCTGAGAAGTCCTGAATGTGTGGAACAGGGTAGCGGTCGGGCGTAGTGGCGTCGTTAAGGCGGCGGTAGTCACCACAAGGTCGCCACCCACCACTCGGTTTAGGGACGATGTGTAGTGGCGAGGCCCACGGGCTATCCGAGCGGCGGACGATGCCCAGACGCTCCATGTTGGCAAACTCGGACTTAGCGACTGCTAGCTTCTCGGGATCAAGCCGTCGGGCCCTCGCGTGGATCGGGGGGCCCTTGGTCTCAATGTGGTGCTCGACCCCATGTTTAGTCGTGGTAGAGGAGAAAGTGGGCTGTGTCAAGGCAGGGAACTCACCAAGGAGGAGTTGGTACTTGGTGCCGTCCGATAGCGAACTGGAGAGACCACCATAAGTCGCCTCATTGCGGACGCAGGCGACCGTGGAAAAAGTCAGTGCATCCACCAGACGGCCCCTCTTAACATCCACCACCAGCCCGTGGGCACAAAAAAAATCAGCGCCGAGGAGAGGGAATGAGACATCCGCAGTGACAAAGTCCCATGTGAAGCGCTGACTCCCGAAACACAAGTCCACAGTCCTCATGCCATAAGAGCGGATAGGTGAGCCATTAGCGGAAAGTAGGGGTGGCCCATGAGTCCCGCCAGCGGCGTCCTCCGCAGTGGCCGTCAGGACGCTCCTCTGGGCGCCGGTGTCACAAAGGAATTTGCGCCCGGAAAGGTTGTCCTTGACGAACAGCAGCCGGCTCTTCGCGCCCACGCTCACGGCCGCTGCGTAGCGTGGGCTTTGGCGTTTCCCGACGCGTCGTAGTTGCAAGGGGCGCGGCACCTCTTCGCTTTCGCACCGAAACGGGCATGGAAGTAGCACAAGCCTGTGCCAGCACGGCCGTCGGTGCCGAAGGGGCCCCTGCTGGATGCCACCCCCGCGCCCGAAGGTGAGTAACTGCGCGTCGCGGCCAGCGTCTCAGGGGAGAAGCGCTGGGTTGCCAGGAAGAAACGGTCGGCCTCCTCGGCCAGGGCCCGGGGCTCAGTGATAGTACTGTTCGCGAGCGCCGTCTGAACATGCGGTGGCATTTGCCTGAGAAACAGTTCCATGAAAATGAAATTGGGCTCTTCCGTGCCCAGCAGGTTTAGCATCATTTCCATGAGTTCGGAAGGTTTGCTGTCCCCCAGTCCATTAATAGCCAACAGACGTCGGGCACGTTCCGGCCGTGAAAGTTCAAAAACCTTGAGAAGGTGAGCCTTGATCCCAGCATACTTATCTCGGGCCGGGGGAGAGGTGATGTCACTGCTCTGGCCGCCGTTGAGCTCCCGAGTGCTGAGACAACGTGGTAGTAACGCGTGGAATCATCTGAGATCCCGCGGAGGGCGAACTGAGCCTCAGTCTGTGCGAACCACGCTGCCGCGGACGTCTCCCAAAACGCCGGCAATTTGAGGATGGCGGTTGCCATGTTCGTTTCAGTCTCGAAAACGCCGGGACTGACGTCGGGGTCACCAGTGTAGCGCCGGAGAAAAGGAGTCGGAGGCGGAGTGTCGGACACAGAAACAGAACTTGCTTTATTGTTCGACATCACCAAACTACTCGCATAACGGCGGGAACTGTTAACCTTTCCTCCGGAAGCGCAACAACAAAAAACAGTCCGTGCGGAACCCCGCACCCAACTCGAGGTCCCGCGGGTGAATTATGTAAACACCACAAAATATTATATACAGAAATATATAAAGACAGTGTGGGATCGATACCCGCTCAGTGATGGTGTCAATATCTACCCTGCAACTGACTGGCGATCAGTTCAGGGTGTTGTTCGTCTTTTGCCCGAAGCTTGCCCCAGACAACTTAGCTCCTAGGATCACACCTCATGATAGGGTGACGGCTCGTGGAGGAGGTCCCACAAACATGCAACATTAATTGGATAATTTAAATTGTCCTGATGTGTGTGACTGTTGTCTGTCTCCATGTGCCCTGCGATTGGCTGGCAAGCAGTTCAGGGTTTGCCCTGCCTCGTGCCCGTTGACAGCTCGGATAAGCTCCAGCATGCCCGTGACCCTTTTGAGGATAAGTGCCAAAGAAATTGGATGGATTGATCATTTAAAGGTCAGGCAACAATGTTACTTTACCAAAACTCGAGACGACATGAAGACAAAATGCAAGTCAAGTCTTTTTGCGGTGCGAGGACTTTCTAAAGATGCGGTATTATGCCATTCATGTTTCATGAGTCTCATCGGATTTCTGCCAGCAATGGCTAACAGGCTCATTGAACATCCACCCATCCATCCATTTTCTGAGCCGGTTATCCTCAAAAGGGTCGCAAGAGTGCTGGAGGCCTTGCCTGCTGTCAGCGGGCAGGGGGCGGGGTTACATCCTGAAATGGTTGCCAGTCTTTCACGACGGTGAGTAATGTTTCTCAAAATATTCAAAATTATAGTTGTTCCACAATGGCACATCTAATTCTATTCTATATTTAAATGTTTTAACCAATTACAAAGGTTGTATAATTTGTAACGTATGAAATTCAAGGGACTGGGAGCTGATTGTTGAGTCTACAATGCAAAATGATGACACAATATCCTAAAACTGCAAAGAAATGCACAGTTTCCTTTGTAAAAAATGTATTTGGTTGTTACTTTTACTTACACATGTAGTTCCACTTGTGTGTTAAGTGCACAATGCATTCTATTGCATACATTACATGCATTATATATCATGCATATTCATTAATTTGTCATGGAGGTTAAGGAGTGTCTCACTGAAGGACTTACAATAGAGCTTAAGTCATATTTACAATGAACACTAAGAACCTTCAACTCCATTGTCATCTGGACTGTGAGGTGGTTTAATGTGCTGCCCAGCTGACGTCACGTAAGTAACTAAAAGGGGTACCAGAAAGCTTTAGTTTTGGAAATATTCATGTTTTTAACTTTTTTACAGCCAAAAACAGCATTTCAGAGCATGATGGCACATTTTCCTCAACTTGGCTATAAAATCAAATAGGATGCTTTTCTTGCCAATTTTATGCATGTTTTCTATAGAACTCTGCACCACACAACATTACAGGCCTTTGGAACCAACAGAAAAGCTTTAGTTTCGGATAAATTCATGTTTGTAACTTTTTTACAGCCAAAAACAGCGTTTCAGAGCATGACGGTACATTTTCCTCAACTTGGCTATAAAATCAAATAGGATGCTTTTCATGCCAATTTTATGCACGTTTTCTATTGAACTCTCCACCACACAACATTATAGGCCTTTGGAACCAACCGGAAAGCTTTAGTTTCTGAAATATTCATGTTTGTAACTTTTTTACAGCCAAAAACAGCCTTTCAGAGCAAGATGCGCACATTTTGCTCAACTTGGCTATAAAATCAAATAGGATTCTTTTCGATCTAATTTTATGCATGTTTTCTATAGAACTCTCCACCACACATTATAAGCCTTTGGAACCAATCGGAAAGCTGTAGTTTTGGAAATATTCTTTTCTGTAACTTTTTTGCTGCTCTATCAGGCTACCTTACTTTACTTCAGCACCTGAAAATCAGAAACGAATTATGTATCACAGCTGCAAATTACCATGTGACCTATAGAGGTGTAAGGTAATGTCCGTGTACAATTTCCACTTCCTACCTTAACCGAAAGTAGGTCAGGGGAAATCTTTTATGAACACCCCTTGTAGCATTGTTGCAAGTTAATTCCGTTGAGAGACAACACCCAGAGTTTTGATTCCGTTAAACATTTAGAAGGTGATAATAAATGAAGGTACATGGAAAAATTAGAGCCACTTGGCATAGAGGATTCATATTTAATGTTGAAGTTGATGTTTTTGTCGAAAAGAAATTTGACTATTATCTGCTTCCGCTTGGCTTGGACAATTGGATAAACACATGTTATCTGGTAAATAAGTGATTGAGATTTACACAGAAGTGTTTGAAAGTGTATCAAAGTCAATTTGGGGTTAAAAATACTTCTTGATAATTTGAGATTGAGAAGATTAATTCCAACCTGAAATCATTGCTACACTTCTTCTTCTTTTCCTTTCGGCTTGTCCCGTTAGGGGTCGCCATAGCGTGTCATCTTTTTCCATCTAAACCCATATCGTTCATCTTCTTTCACACCCACTGTCCTCATGTCCTCCCTCACAACATCCATCAACCTTTTTCTTTGGTCTCCCTCTCGCTCTTTCGCATGGCAGCTCCATCCTCAGCACCCTTCTACCAATATACTCACTCTTTCGTCTCTGAACATGTCCAAACCATCGAAGTCTGCTAGCTCTAACCTTTTCTCCAAAACATCCAACTTTGGCTGGCCCTCTCGTGAGTTATTTTCTCATCCTATCCAACCTGTTCACTCCAAGGGGCATGGAAGAAGTGGTGGGTAAGTACGGCATTCAGCAAAGGAATTTTGAGGGTCAGATTGTGGTGGACTTCGCAAAAAGGATGGAATTGATAGTGGTGAACACTTTTTTCCAGAAGAAACAGGAACAAGACTTACAAAAGTGGAGGTAGATGCACGCAGGTGGATTATATTTTCTGCAGACGATGTAATCTGACGTTAGTGATTGTAAGGTAGTGGTGGGGGAGAGTATAGCTCAACAACATAGGATGGTGGTGTGTAGGATGACTCTTGTAGTGGGTAGGAAGATTAAGAAGACAAAGGTAGAGCAGAGAATCAGGTGGTGGAAATCTTTTTATAGCCTGACAGTTTTTCGCAAAAGAAGTGATGTAAATATTTTCCCAAACTTCATCAGTGCATAAGCAAAAAAACACATTTTCTGTGAATTTTTTGATGAATTATACAGTGCAGAACTCTGCAAATTGAATTAGATTTTCAAATGGGAGGAACCAAGTTTAAATTTTCTGTCTGAAATGGGACGTTGCAGAGACAACAAATGAACAATGCGTTTCGGATGTATTTTCCACCAATCCGTTTGAGGGAACCCGCTTGGCCATCTACCCGGGACCTCCGCGTGGCGGCCAGAGGAGACGCCCCGGCAGGGCGCTCCCCGGTGCCTGCCGCTGCGCGGCAACTAAGACATCGTCCTCCCACTCCTCGGCGGCAACGGCAAAACCGGCAGACCCGCAGCTGGTGGCGAAGCTTCCAGCCCAGAGGGAGGAGGAGCCGCCAAATCGCGATGCATTCCAGCCCGCGGTCGCTCCCCGTTCCTGCTTCGTCGCCGACCGGAGGTGGCGACGGTGACGCTGACGCTGCCTTCTCACCTTCCTGTCCAGGAGGTGGCGACGGTTCCACAGCCGCCTCACGTTCCCACCCAGGAGGAGGTGGAGTTGGTAATGCTGCCTGCGCCTTCTCACGTTCCTGTCTAGGAGGTGGCGACAGTTCCCCAGCTGCCTCACGTTGCTGTCCAGGAGGTGGCGATGAAGATGGTGTCGCCGCCTTCTCACGTTGCTGTCCAGGAGGTGGCAATGGCGATGGTGTCGACGCCTTCTCACGTTGCTCTCCAGGAGGTGGCGATGGTGTCGCCGCCTTCTCACGTTGCTGTCCAGGAGGAGCTGGGGAGTTCTGTGGAGCCACCCTGGAGCTGGAGAGACTTCGGGATGGCTGTGATGGTGGCGGTCATGGCTCTGGTCCTGCTCTCCATCATCCTCTTCGCTCCTGAGGGCGCCAAGCCGCTTCAGGACCTGGCCTCGTTGGTGACCAATCCACGGCTGCCTCCTGACCAAGCCTCGGTGGCGACCAGTCCCTGGTCATCGAGGAACCACGGCGTGGGAGGTTCTCGTCCAGAGCAGTTGCCTGCCTCAGCCTGGTTCCTGGTTCGTCGTTTGGTTCCTCACAGAGGTCGTCCACCCGAATCGCTCCGTGAGGACCCTGGTGCTTGGCGTCCGGGTCGTCCTCCTGACCTGTCCACCCGGATGCCTTGCGTTTGGTGGCCTGGATGGCCACCAGACTGGGGTTCGGGGGTGTATATATATATATATATATATATATAATATATATATATATATATATATATTTTTTTTTTTTTTAAAAACACATTAGGCTATAGTTCACTGCGCTGGATCTGTTTTCCTCTAAGCTGAGAGTGTGCGACAAGTGCGCAAATGCACAGTTGTGCATCTTAGTGGTGCCACTGGTGGCAGCCTCATGGTTTGGGCCTGCTTTTCTTCAGCAGGGACAGGGAAGATGGTTAAAATTGATGGGAAGATGAATGGAGCTAAATACAGGACTATTCTGGAAGAAAACCTGTTGGAGTCTACAAAAGACCTGAGACTGGGACAGAGATTTATCTTCCAACAGAACAATAATCACAAACAAAGCTAAATCTACACAAATAAACAAATCCAGGTGTTAAAATGGACAAGTCAAAGTCCAGGGCTGAATCCAATCGAGAATTTGTGGGCAGAGCTGAAGACTGCTGTTCACAAACGCTCTCCATCCAACCTCACTGATCTCGAGCTGTTTTGCAAGGAAGAATAGGCAAGAATTTCAGTCTCTTGATGTGCAAAAGTGACATACACCAAGTGACTTGCAGCTGTAATTGCAGTAAAAGGTGGCGCTACAAAGTATTTCTGCAAGGGGGCCTGAATAATATTGTATGGCACACTTTGAGTTTTTTTTCTTCAAAAAGTTTAAAATATCCAATACATTTCATTCCACTTCACGATTGTGTCCCACTTATTGTTGATTCATGACAAAAGATGTAATTTTATATCTTCCTGTTTAGAGCCGGCAGCACTGTGGTTCAGCTGGTAAAGCATTGCCCTCACAGTTCTGAGGACGCGGGTTCGAACCCGGCCCCGCCTGTGTGGAGTTTGCATGTTCTCCCCGTACCTGCGTGGATTTTCTCTGGGCACTCCGGTTTCCTCCCACATCCCAAAAACATGCAACATTAATTGGACACTCTAAATTGCCCCGTGGTGTGATTCTGAGTGTGGCTGTTTGTTTCTATGTGCCCTGCGATTGGCTGGCAACCAGTTCAGGGTGTACCCAGTCTTCTGCCCATTGACAGCTGGGATAGGCTCCAGTGCTCCCCATGACCCTTGTGAGGATAAGTGGCTAAAAATCATATGTATATATATATATATATATATATATATATATATAATGTTCATAAGTTGTTGTTACTTTATTATTTTCTTATTCACTGGAAAAAAATATTTACGCAGATTGTTGTCAGTTGTGTGTAATCAGTTCCAATGCTAAGAAGAAAAAAGTTAAAACAGGAACCATATGTTGATTTTAATTTTTGTTTAAGTGGTAGATATTTCTTTCTTGGCTGGGAGATGTGGCGTTATGGGTTAGATTGCTCCTACGTTACCCGGCACGCTCAGTCGCCGGATGGGGGAGACGCAGAAGGAACCCGAGAGCGGTTTGTTTGTTCATGTTCAAGAACGTGCAAGTAAAGATTGAATACCTTTGAAATACGCCTCATCTATTTGTTATGAAATATATCAAGACAACACAAAAATTGAATCTTTCAATTATTTTACATGTTGAAAATTATTAGATGTATAATAAACATCAAGTTAACACATTTTTAAAGTGTGTATATATTTTTGGGGGGACAGCCTGTATTTATATATATATATGTATATATATTCTTTCAATGTTATATTGACAAAAACTGATGATTTGTCAGTTAAAAAACGTGTCACAGTTTGCGGTCAAATAAAAACTGGTGACAGAGCCGGTCAGGTGGACAGTCACATGGTTTGGTCAGCTGATGTTAAGGCTAATGCTATACCTTAGCAAGTAGTCGGTTGGTTCTAACAGTCAATATGCCTTTTTCTGAGCTTTATTTTAACGTCGATAACGGCTACCTCGAGGGCCTGGTCAGGGGATTTAAAGCTGGAATACTCTCTCAAGCTGATTATTTAAACCTTGTCCAATGTGAGACCCTCGAAGGTGAGTTTAATATGATCGCTAGCAGTGCAAGGTTACTCCCGTCATGCTAGTTCATGCACAAATTGGCCGGTTAAACATAATAAAATTATTCAAGCTTGCGCATTTTCCCCGCCTGTAATTTATTTTCACACTAGCAAGGTGTTAACTCTAACACGCAATACTCGTTTGGTATTTATCATCAGTCAAATGGGAACTTCAATGTAACTCCCAACGTTCTGTCCTCAATAGTTGATAAAAGCTGAAAATACTATTATATGTTAAAATAAGGGTATAGCCACATAATTAAATTATTTTGTCTAAGTGGGTTATGAGGGCGGCGCAGCTGTAAAGCGTTGGCCTTACAGTTCTGAGGGTTCAATCCCGGCCTCGCCTGAGTGGAGTTTCCATGTTCTCCCTGTGCCTGGGAGGGTTTTCTGTCGGCACTCCGGTTTCCTCCCACATCCCAAAAACATGCAACATTAATTGGACACACTAAATTACTCTTTGATGTGATTGTGAGTGCGACTGTTGTCTGTCTCCATGTGCCCTTCGATTGGCTGGCAACCAGTTCAGGGTGTACACCGCCTCCTGCCCGATGGCAGCTGGTATAGGCACCAGCACTCCCGCAACCCTTGTGAGGATAAGTGGCGAAGAAGATTGATGGAAATATACCAAAGGAAACAGACACATCTGATGAAAGCAGAAATCCTTATCCCTTTTGTTGGTCAAGAGAAAAAAAAACAATATTTTAAGTTGCTCCAAATAGTTTGCAATATTTGAAATTTTAAGGTCTCTGCTTGACATTTCACAACTTAAAGGGAAATTCCGATGGTTTGGATCCACAATGTATCCAATAGGTCATGTAATATGTATTATATCTTGACATGATAATCATGTAATGTTAATCATCTCTCATTTAATGGTGTTTTGAGAAGATTTTTATTGGTGATTACGAATTTTCACGGGTGCTGCCATTGTGGCGAGTCAAATGACCTATGTGTGCAGATGTAACGTACGGGGTGCCGCCTCAAAGGCTTAATTATATGGGACACCATTATGCCCATCACTGATTTCTCAGATTTATCCGCATCTCATGAAGAAATAGCATTATCGGTTGATTGGGAAGACGGAGGAATACTTCCATAAATATTTGAACCTGTGGCTGTAAATAATGTTGAACATTCGGATGGTTCTTCATGCGGAATGACGCGGAGTGTGACGAGCAAGCTCTGCTGCCGGGAGCGAGCTCACGGCTCCGCCGCATGGCGGAGTCTGACGACCGAGCTCCGCCGGACGGAGGGTCATGTGACTCGCCAGAATGGCAGCGCCCCTGAAAATTCGTAATCGATAAAAAATCTTTTCAAAACACCATTAAATGGGAGACGATTAACATTACCTTGTCAAGATACAGTTCATATTACAGTCACTCAAATTAGAAAAAATGTACAGGTGTGGTCAGTCATGCCCGCAAATATAAAAATGTGGGTGTGATTAGGGATTTAAAATAGAAGACCTTAAAATAACTTACTGAGTTGTTATACCAGAGTATGTAGTTGTTACCTAAAACCACAATAATCATTTGACATTCAATTTCAAGTATTCATATAATCAAATCAATTCATTTCATGATGTATTAGAATCTAGCGTAATTTATGGCAGTGTCTATTGTCAGTCCATTGATGAAAACTAGCAGTAGATGATCTGTAGCTTCCTAAAGCATTTTAGCAAAGCAAAGCAAATTTATGTGTATAGCGCATTTCATACACAAGGTAACTCCATGTGCTTTACATGATTAAAGGCATTTGAAAACAAAGAGACATTTAATACATTTAAAACATGATAAAAACAATAAAAATGACAGAAAATATATATTAAAAAAATTTAAACCGCAAGAGTGCATGTAATATGATCAGACCATTAAAGTAATCAAGTCTACTTGAGATAAAAGCATGGATGAGCTTTTCCTGGTCTGCTTGACACATGCATGACTTGACTCTAGATATGTTCTTCAGATTGTAAAAGACAGTTTTTGTGATTAATTTCATGATTGTTGAAAGTCAGGTCGGAATCAATCAGAACACCTAGGTTTTGGACTTGGTCTTTGAAAGATAGTGTAGGTGTTTACTAACACCAAATCTCTTTATTGCCAAAAACAATTCTCAATTTTGTTGTGATTTAGTTGAAGAAAATTTTGGCTCATCCACTTATCTGATTTAGACAGTGGCACAATACCTCAATTTAACTGTATTCATCTGGAGACACTGATAAATATAACTATGTGTCATCTGCATAGCTATGGTAGTCAAAATCAAAGTGTTGAAGAATTTGACTCAAGGGTAGCATATACAGGCTGAACAGGAGAGGTCCAAGAACTGGCACTTGAGGGACCCCATTGGTCATTGCCGTTTACTAAGACCCAGTATTTTCAATGGTCACAAAGTAGCTCCTTTCCTCCAAGTAGGACCTAAACCATTTAAGGACTGTTCCATTTATTCCTACCCACATTTCCAACCTGTTTAGCAGTATATTGCGATCTACCGTATCAAAAGCCGCGCTGAGATCGAACAAGACCAAAATTGACACCTTTCCTGAGTCGGTATTTAACCTTATATCATTTAGCACTTTGATAAGAGCAGATTCTGTACTCTGATGAGTTTGGAAACCTGATTGAAATTTTTCAAAAAGTTCATTTAAATTCAAGAAATTGCAGAGTTGATTAAAAATAACTTTTTCAAGAATCTTGGCTATGAACGGGAGATTTGAAATGGGTCTATAGCTTGCTAACATGGAGTCGTCCAGTGCTCTGTTTTTTAGAAGAGGCTTAATAGCAGCTACTTTGAAAGCTTTGGGAAACTCACCAGACTGAAGTGAGCAATTGATTATTTGCTGCAAATCAGGTAGCAATGATTTCACAATAGTTTTGAAAAAGTCAGATGTTATTGAGTTGAGACAGGTTGTTGATGGTTTCAACTGCTGTACAGTTTTCTCTACAATTTTCTCAACTGTATCAAACTCTGACAAGAGTTTTTTCTGGGTGGCTTCAAATGTGAGATCATTCTATCCTTTTGCTGACTTGTGCTGACATTTTACCGGATGGATTGTATTTTTCCACTAAAATAGGCAAACTCATTGCATTTGTCAGCTGTTAGGAGTTCTAGATCTATCTGTTTCGGGCCGGTTGGAAGCTTGTCAACCACAGAAAATAGAGCACGAGTATTGTTGAGGTTCTTACTGATGATTTCAGAAAAGTGTTGCTGTCGAGCTCTAACTCTTGGTGAAAATTACAAAGACACTGTCTATAGAGGTCATAGTCAATTTGGAGTTTAGTTTTTCTCCACTTGCGTCTGCTTTCCTCCATTCCGATTTAGAGCTCTTGACCATCATTGTGGTCCTCCGTGGTGTTCTAGGTTGCCTCAGGATGGTCTTAGTTTTAACAGGAGCAACAGCATTCATGGCATTTGATTTTCGAGGTGAAATTGTCCAAAAGTTCATCGACTGTCTCAGCATTCACAGTCTGTGGCACAGCCACAGTCTCCATAAACTGAGTGGCAGTACTATCATTTCTGTATCTTTTCCTAGTAGAGATAGAGGTTGTCTGAACTTTTGGAAGAATATGTCCTTAAAGGAAGACTTTGGTGAAACTAATAGGAATGGGAGCACACATTAAAAGTTTGTAGATGAAGGTTCAGTGTTTCTTTTAATGCCAGAGTTATCCACAGATTTCCCCAAGAAACCTCTCTAAATTGGAAAAGTATTACCAAAATTCCTCTCTCGCTCAGACATTCCAATGAGCCGGGCTGGAAAACTGACCGCCATTCAGCGTTTGGCACGCCTGCAGTGCTTCCTGTTCTGACCCCCCATTGCTCGTGGATACGTGTCACCGAACGGAGAACGTCCACTATCTAACATTTTGTGGACGATTTTTGTGAAAAAAATAATTATAAAAAAACAAAACAAAAGTAGCATGACATACAATGTTGAAGCCTGGCCACTTGAGCCAGAATACACACATCCAACACTTGACGTGTTATCGAGCGGGCGTGGCACTGACGACGAACAATAGCAGTCCCATGAAATGGGCTGTGGAGATTTGATGCTTTTCTGAGGAGTTGGTTTCAATGTAGAGAATATATAGCAGGTGGCCAGGCTTTTTTTGTTTTTAACACCATGTTGTACTTTTCAAGCAGCAAAGCTTCCCGTGATCCAGCTGAAGTTCATCCATTTTGTTGGCTCAGGAGCATATATTCGCAAGATACATCGACGGAAGTGCCAGTCCATGTCCTGTGTTCCGCAGTTGAACTCGTGTACCACCTCGTGAGCCTCTTCGATGTGACATTCCGTAGAGACCACCAATGAGTAACTCTGGAAAAAGATTCAGCGACTTGGTGAGATTTTTTTGAAAAAGAAGTTTGGAGAACACTCTAATGGTTAGCAAATGATTTTGTATGTACAGTGCCTTGTGAAAGTATTCGGCCCCCTTGAACCTTTCAACCTTTCACCACATTTCAGGCTTCAAACATAAAGACATAAAATTTCAATTTTTTTTTTTTTTGTCAAGAATCAACAAGTGGGACACAATTGTGAAGTGGAATGAAATTTATTGGATATTTTATACTTTTTTTAACAAATAAAAAAACTGAAAAGTGGGGTGTACAATATTATTCGGCCCATTTACTTTCAGTGCAGTAAATTCACTCCAGAAGTTCAGTGAGGATCTCTCAATTATCCAAAGTTGACTGATGATAATAAATAGAATCCACCTGTGTGTTATCAAGTCTCTGTATAAATGCACCTGCTCTGTGATAGGCTCAGGGCTCTGTTTAAAGTACAGAGCATCATGAAGACCAAGGAACACACCAGGCAGGTCCCAGATACTATTCTGGGGACGTTAAAAGCCGGATTTGGAGACAAAACGATTTCCCAAACTTTAAATATCTCAAGGAGCACTGTGCAAGCAATCATATTGAAATGGAAGGAGCGTCGGACCACTGCAAATCTACCAAGACACGGCCATCCCTCTAAACCTTCACCTCGAACAAGGAGAAGACTGATCGGAGATGCAGCCAAGAGGCCCATGATCACTGAATGAACTGCAGAGCTCTACAGCTGAGGTGGGAGAGTTTGTCCATAGGACAACAATCGGTCGAACACTGCACAAATCTGGCCTTTATCGAAGAGTGGCAAGATGAAAGCCATTACTCAAATGTCTCATTTAAAGTTTGCCACAAGCCACCTGGAAAACACACCAAACATGTGGAAGAAGGCGCTCTGGTCAGGTGAAACCAAAATCGAACTTTTTGGCCACAATGCAAAATCAAGACTGTGGGCAGAGCTGAAGACTCCTGTTCACAAACGTTCTCTCAAACTCGGAGCTCGAGCTGTTTTGCAAGAAAGAATGGGCAAGAATTTCAGTCTCTCGATGTGCAAAAGTGATAGAGACATACCCCAAGCGACTTGCAGCTGTAATTGCAGCAAAAGGTGATGCTATGAAGTATTAATGCAAGGGGGCCGATTAATATTGCACGCCCCACTTTTCAGTTTTTTATTTGTTCAAAAAAAGTATAAAATATCCAATAAATTTCATTCCCCTACACGATTGTGTCCCACTTTTTGATTCTTGACAAAGGACTATAATTTTATATCTTTATGTTTGAAGCCTGAAATGTGGCAAAATGTTCAAGGGGCCGAATACTTTCACAAGGCACTGTACTTGAAACCCGAGATGACCGACATACACAAACGTAAACAGTACCAGGCAGCATGTACTGGAGGTGGCCACATTGGTAGGCCCCATCTTGTATCCATTGCAGATGATGTGGTTCTGTTGGATTCATCAATCTGTGATCTCAAACTCTTGAGTGGAGCATTTCGCGGCCTGGCGTGAAGTGGTTGCTAAGACGAGATTGTTTATGAAAAACCAGCTAGCAGCCAAGATGATGATACGGATGCCATTAAATCGTATGTCAGTTTCTGTGAGGAGGTGTGTCTCCCAACAAAATCCTTTCACAAAAGCAGTCGTTTACTGCCAAAGTTCAGGAACTTCACCAGGCTAAAGAGGACCCATGTCATAGCAGGGATTGGTCTTTTTACAATCTCACAAGAAACAAGCTGACTAAGGTCATTAACAATGTAAACAAGAATTTTGCGGCAAAGCTGGAAAAAGTATTTAGTCCTGACAGCCCCAAATCAGTCTGGTATACATTAGGATCGCGAACCCAGGGTTCGAACGGGTCAGGGAATTTCTTGAATAATGTGGAAAGAAACGTTGCCTTTTCCAGGTCTTGGAAAGACCGGTAAATAAAAAATATTTGGGTTGGGTTAGGGAATCTCATGGGATTTTCACTTACTGTTGACTTGACAGGCGTGATCGCACTGACAAATATGCACAGTCGAGCACGAAAAATCAAGTGCATAAAATTTGTGACGAGTAGAAATACATAGACATTCTCAGTGCACACGAAAACTAATCCAGCAGTGAACCACAGCCTGACTCCACCCCCCACAAACATGGAAGCACACGGTCTCCTGATATTTTACCCGACTGCGCCCACCTTCGGCTCTTAAAGGGGTGGACTCATAGTTACAAACACCGTCCACCCACACAGTCTGGGCAGCGTTGAGCAAAGAGTAAGACATGCTGCTTGTGTTTACGCTCGATAGTAAAGGTAAAACTAAAAAAAAATGCTGTTGACTTAATGAAGATCGGGTTATGTGAATAATAGAAGAAAAAGTGATGCACCTGGATGAGATTTTCTCTCTTTTTTTGAGTAAAAGTGGTCTGGTCTAATGCCAAAGTAGAAAGTACAAGATGAGATGGTGTATAATGTTAAAATTCCAACTTGGCACAGCCTCATCGAGGATGAAAGCAAAGACAATACAGTGCATAAATAGCTAATACTGTATTTTAAATATAGGCAACATAACCTTAACCTTAAAACTGTTTGGAAGCATCATTCAGCTTTCATACATGCATTGCTAGATATTCTGCAAGCAATAATTCAGTTTTACACCTAGAAAAACAGACAGGAATATCATTGCGGGTTAAATAAAAATGAAACAAAGTTGCAAGCTGGCTTTCAAATTTATAGTTCATAGTTGGGTTGGTTTAATTAACAATGTATTTTTTTCGTTCGTTTGACATTTATATTGTAACATTGCAATTTTAAAGTCACACCCATAACTTTATCTGCGGGCAGACTGACCACACCCATAAATTTTTCAAAGGTGAGTGACTGGATTTTGTTATATTTCACAAACATAAACCACAATGTGTAATAGTTACCACTTTGGGACAGACTTTAATGTTAATCATTTTGAAAAGAAAATGCAGGCTTTTAAGTAGAACGAAATATTTTCATCCGATTTTCAGTCGAACTTTAAGCTGCATACCATCTCAACAGAAACCTCAGAACATGATTCTTCAAGTACTTAATTCCCAAATGGAAGGAAAGTTTTGGATATCTTGTGCCATTGATAAAATATTGACAATGAAAAATTTAACAGTTTTCAAATATTTCCACATTTTAAAAATTTTACATTATGTAATTTATTTCTGTATTTTATGTTTTTATTTTCCTCTAACAGATTTCAGATTCGAATTCCGCATAAAAACAACAGCAACAATGAAAATCCGATTAAATCAAAATCCTGCTCTCAAGCGTTATCTTGCTGCCATGAGCATGTTCACCCTCTAATCAATTCAGACTCGAACTTCACTATACTCTATAATTATTGGTGACGACTGCAGTGGCTTCTACACCATGTTGGTCTGTCTGGGTTGTAGGCAAGTTTGAAGCCCAAGGCTTGCTTGCATAAAGCTTTCGTAACTGAAGAGGACTCTTGCCTTACAACACGGCAGATAAGAAACCACTTACGAGCGTGCTTTACTGCTATGTTGTAATGATAGGATAAGCAAACTCAAAGGCAAATGGCTTTGTAAAAGCATGCCCATGTCCCTGGTGATTACACGCAAAGCCAATGAGTTTCTTATCAACAATCCTTTTAAACACTTGCATAATGTTGTAATGTTTATATTTTTAATAATCATAAATTTCAGTTATTTTGATGCACCTACTACATTGTTAAGCTTTGGCACTTAAGTGGCAACACACAATCATATAGCTGAAATATTGCTGTCTGCCACAACCAGTCAATCCAATATTAATCATGGAATTTTGTATTGACTAGTTGGAAAGTCATGGAAAATTCGTGGGATTTTGATTCTCTGAATTTGTACAAACCGTGCTAACCAATTACAAGTGACATTGCCCATGTGGAGAACAATAGTAGGCAACCTAACGATCTGAACATCTTTTACTTGAGATTCAAAATGGACACTTTGACACCCCACAACAACCATGCCGCATCACTGACCACTTCAAGACCTCTGACCTAACCATCCACAAACTGGACATGAGATGCACCTTCAAACAACAAAAGATAAACAAATTGGCGGGCCCAGACCTTGTGTGCCCATCCCGCTCAAAGTCTGTGGAGACCGACTTGCTCTATTCTTCACAGAGATCGTCAGCAGATCTCTGGAACTGTCTGAATTGCCATCCTGCTTCAAATGCTCTCCCCATCATTCCGGTCCCCAAGAAACCTGCAATGACTCCAGGCCTGTCACTTTGAGGTCTGTGGTCATGAAGTTCTTTGAACGCCTTGTGGTGGAGCACCTCAAGAAGTCACAGGTCCCTTGCTAGACCTACTGCAGCTTGAATACCGGGCAAACGCGTCTGGAGACAATACAGTGAACACGGGACTGCACTTCACTCTAGCAGTCACTGTAATTTCACAGGCGCGTATGCTACTCGGAAAACTGCACAGTCGAGCATGAAAATCACGTGCGTAAAGTTTGTTCCGAGTAGAAATACATAAATATTGAAAGATGTCGCTTATTTTGTGTAGTCTTGACATTAATTTGTTTATTTCATAAATGTTGGTAGCAAAACAAGCCTGATCCTAAACGATCAGTATTTTCCCGGAAACCCGAAATGCAACTTAACTGTACTGAGCATGTGTTAGGAATGGTAGTGTCCACCCCCTGCTCAATGGATTGTTCCAGTGGTGTATGCGGAAGCGCACCATTATGTGCAGCGCTGTGACTGAATACAAGGTCTACTGAGCATTCAAAGCTGTCTCGCGTCGTTATTGTTGACACACACAAACATAGTGTCTGAAGTGGCTACAACAAGAGACGATAACGTGGATTAGTACGCTGTTTCACCACACGATGCAAAAAAAAAAAGTAATGACCGAAGGAGCAGAAGGGATTAATAAGGGGCCAAACTAGCGACATTAACATGGCAGTGAACATTCCACCTCTGGAGGAGATGAAGATGGGTGGTGATTTGGCAAGTAAATGGGACAACTTAAGATCAGAATTCAAGACAAAGCAAAAGAGGTTCAGGTGGCGACTTTGCGAAGAGTGATTGGCAGTGAATGCCGTCACATATACAAACACAACCTGGGACTTTCTGCAGAACAAGGAAAGGACCTCAGAGTCATTCTGGACGCATTGGAGGAATATTTCAAGCCAGCCAGGAACGTCACATTTGAAAGGTATATGTTTGGTATTTGGAAGCAAGACGAAGGAGAGCCCATTGACTTTTTTGTGACAAAATTAAGGGAGAAGGCTGTTTCCTGTGAGCATGGACAACTCAGAGAGAATCTGATAAGAGACAGATTGGTGCTGGGTGTAAGCGATAAGAGTGGGTGCCGTCATATTGCTGAGAGAGAGAACGTTCTTACAATGGCTTCACTGTATTAAGGAACTACTACATACTCGGGTATCACAACTCAGTAAGTTATTTTAAGGTCTTGAGATTCCATCCCTAATCACATGTGTAACTTTATATCTGCGGGCATGACTGACCACACCCGTACATTTTTCAAATGTGAGTGCCCTAGAACACCTTGACAGCATGGGGACCAATTAGAGGATCTTTGTTCGTGGACTTTGACTCTGCTTTTAACACCATCATCCTGAATTCCTTTCCTCCAAGCTTCTCCAGGTCAGCGTCTTCCCTGTCATGTGTCAGTGGATTTACAGTTTCCTAACGGTCAAGATACAGAAGGTGAGTCTCGTGGACACGGTGCACATGCACCACCAGTACTGGGGACCCCAATGTTGTGTCCTGCCTCCACTGCTCTTCTTGCTCTACACAAACAACTGCCCTAAAACACCTTGACAGCATGGGGACCAATTAGAGGATCCTTGTTTGTGGACTTCAACTCTTCTTTTAACGCCATCATCCTGAATTCCTTTCCTCCAAGCTTCTCCAGGTCAACGTCTTCCCTGTCATGTGTCAGTGGATTTACAGTTTCCTAACGGTTAGGATACAGAAGGTTAGTCTTGTGGACACAGTGCACATGCATCACCAGTACTGGGGCACCCCAATGTTGTGTCCTGCTCCCGCTGCTCTTCTCGCTCGACTCAAACAACTGCACCTCAATGTACCTGGCTGTCAAGCTCGTGAATTTGCAGATAACACCACCGCCATCAGTCTCATCAAAGACAGTGACAAGTCTGTGTATGGGCAGGAAGTGGAGAGGCTAGAGCTTTGATGTGGCCAACACAACCTGGAGCTGAACGCACTAAGGACTAGAGATGATTGTGGACTTCGGAAGACATCCTTCACCACAGCTGCCCCTCACGCTGTCCAACTGTTTTGTGTCAAAAATCAAGATCTTTAACCTTCTCTGAATTAGTCTCACAGGACCTGAAATGGGAGATAATCAACAATTCCATCCTCAAAAAGGCCCAGCAGAGGATATACTTCCTGCGGCTTCGAAGGAAGCATGGGCTACCACAAGAGCTGCTGAGATAGTTTTAAACAGCGGTAATAGAATCACCACAATGTTGTCGTCCAGCCCCCACCCCATCACAATCTGGTTTGGGGCACCCACAAAAAAGTACAATTGCCGACTGCAATGGACAAAAGGTTCTGAAAGGATTGTTGCTTCCCCCACTCTCTTGCTCACTACCCAAACTAGGACAAGAGCAGACAAAATCCTCTCAGACCCTGCACATCCTCGCTACCAACTCTTGCAACTCTTTCTCTCGGGGAGGCGTGATCAAGCAACACAAAAATAAAGAACAAATAAACAGAAATGTTTCTGTAAAAAAAGAGTTAAATTTTTAGAATTCTTGATATTTGGAATGTTGCTTCATAGCTGTGTTTAGAAATATTTCAAATAAAAAAGAAATATACAAATCACACCCTAACTTTTTTTTTTTTTTAGACAAGGAAGCACAGGTCTCCTGCTGTGTATCTGACTCCGCCCCCCTACGGCTCTTAAAGGGGTACCCTCATAGTTACACCCACATAGTCTGGGCTACGTAGAGCATGGTGCTTGTTTTCTTGCAATAATAATGGTAAAAGTAAAAAAAAAAAAAAAAAATAAGTGCTGTTGATTTAATGAATGTCAGGGTATGTGATTACTAGAAGAAAAAGTGGTGAAACTAGATGAGATTTTCTCATTTTTGAGTAAAAAAGGTCTGGTCTGAAGCCAAAGTAGAAAGCACAGGATGAGATGGTGTCTAATGTTAAAATCCCACCTTGGTACAGCCTGATCGAGGATGAAAGCACACACGATACCGTGGACAAAAAGCTAATTTTGTATTTTAAATATAGTAGGCAACATAACATTAACCTTAAAACTGTTTGGAAGCATCATTTAGCTTTCAACATGCATTGCTAAAGATATTCTGCAAGCAATAATTCAGTTTTACACCAAGAAAAACGGACAAGGATATCATTGTGGATTAAAAAAAAAAATGAAACAAACCTGCGAGCGACCTTTCAAATTTATAGTTCATAGTTGGCTTGGTTTAGTTAATCACATATGACGAGCGCGACTGCACTCACGTGCCTTCGCACTCTTAAATCTGCACAGTCGAGCACGAAAAATCACGTGCGTAAAATTTCTTACGAGTAGAAAAAAATAGATATGGAAAGACGTCGCTTATTTTGTGTAGTCTTGACATTAATTTACGCGTTTATTTCATGAACGTTGTTAACTAAACAAGCCTGCTCCTAAACAATCTGTCTTCACCCGGAAACAGGAAATGCAAATTAACCGTACTGAGCATGTCTGGAAGTGATGCCACAAGCATTTTCAGAGCTTCTTCACGTACTACGAGCGCATTTACATTGAAATTCATCAACATAATGAGCCATGTCAAAGGAAATTCAGTTCCACCAGGGTTGCTCAATGCATCGATCGCGAGGATGTTTTGGTTGATCGTGTGACGGCGTTTCCAAAAAAAAGAAAAGTCATCATCCACCTTGTCGCTTGATTCAGGTGTGGCCAATACGTTGAGCACACCCACATAAAGGCGCGTTCTAGCAAGCCGGCCTCCTATTTACGGCAGTTGCGGCGTAGCGCCCCACTCCCACCCGCCCCGCTAACTATAATATGTATGAGATTGTGATTTACTTTGACTTGATCTACGTTTTAAGGGTCATTTTCCCCCGTGATACGCATTATCTTGAAGTTGAAGCTTACAGCACCTGGAATTGTCAGGCGGTCTCCCATCCAAGTACTAACCATGGCCAAACCCGCTTAGCTTCGGAGATCTGATGATCAGGGTATCATGGCCGTAAGCTTTTAGTATTTACAAATAGCCTCTGAAAAGCATCCATCCATATATTTTCCAAGCCGCTGATGCTCACAAGAGTCAAAGGACTTCAGAAGCCTATCCCAGCTATCTACGGCAGGAGGTGGGTTACACCTTAAACTGGTTGCCAGGCAATCGCAGGGTACATTTGAAGGGTTCAGGTGTAAAACCCGCTAAATGCCATTTCCAGAAAAATATTCATAGCAGCCCCTTAGCCCCATCTCTTCATCACATTTACAAGCTGGTGAAATCAAACTGCTGCAAAACACGCTATGTGCCATGTATTATGAGTGTAAAAACATAATGTAACATCAAAGCTAGCTACCCGCCATTCCAGTAAATCCAGAAAAGACAATACATCCGCTGCACTAATAAGAAACTTGCATCGGGTCACATGCTATAAAAAGTTGTTGTATCTTATTTCCAATATGTAACCTTTTGTGGCTCAACAACTGGGAAACATAGTTGTTGGCAGCCGGATAATTCACCTGTTTTAAGGAGAAACCAGCTCAACATAGTGGGGATGACAAAACACCAGCATTGGCTTGTCAACACAATGCATCGAGTGTGGAGTACATGGATATGAAGAAAAATCACGGTGTGACCCACGAGTACGGAAAATACTGGAATAGCTATGACTATAAATGTAAGGCTACTGATTTCACCAAGATCCAGCGCTTCTTCAAAATCAGGGAGACTCGAGTCCTATCGATCTCTGGAGAGAAGGAGAGATTCAAGACTGTTTTCAGTGGTGAATTCTCTGAGCATTCGATTCTAAAGCGCAGAAAAAAGTGGTCACAGCTTAATTATCCTCCTCCTTCCTGACGTGAACAGTTTCAATGAATCCAAGAAGAAAGATGTCATGAAACCCCAAAATAACTTGCTGTTCCACACTAAGAATACTACAAAGGTGCCCTGCTCACTGCGGATGAGCAGGGGTCTTTCAGGATCTTGAGGAAAATGGTGAACTGTGACCTTTCCCCATGACCAAAATTAGTTTCATTTTGATCTAAAAGAACTTGCACAATTTTTCAAGACACAAAACCCAATTGGACATAATCTTTTGTGATTTTTGGGTTTATTGATTTCACTGAACTTTAAAGGGGTATTAGGTATGTTTTACATTCTTTAAAGGTCTTGAAGGACAATGTGTTCAGGAGAGTGTTTGATGTAACGGAACCATTTTTATTTTCCTTTAGACAGGCTTTTGCTAAAGGACAGAGATGAGGTTTAACTCATTTTTTACTTGATTACACTAATGAAGTATGATTTCTGAAAATCTCGTATTTTTTTCCCACACTTGTCAGCTTCCATGTGTACTGAAATAGGCTACAAGGAAACCATTTGTACACCACTCTAGAAAAAAAACTTGATTTACCACAAAAGAACTTGATGAATTTAGCTGGTTTTGTATATGAACTCTTCATATAGACAAACCATAACTCTCACTCAATCACAGTTTTGGGCAATTCAGTCTTCAATGGCATGCATGTTTTGAAAATGTGGGAGGAAACCAGAGTGCCCGCAATAAACCCTTGCTGGCACGTGGAAAACATGCAGACTTTACACTGGCTGGGCCGGGATTTGAACCCCGATCCTCTGAACTATTAAGCAGGCTCTGGAACCAGTCATCAACCGTGGCTCCCCTCTGAAAACCAATCACTGAATTTGAAGACCTAGTTGCTACAACGTTTGTACTTGACATATTACTTGTTTGCATTGCAACTAACCAGTCTAATATCTCGTGATGTGGGAACACACTTCAACGACATTAGAATGTATGTATTCTTTTCAGCATTAGGTATGTTGTGGACTCTCTTATCTTTAAAAACCAAAGACCAAGTCCGAAACCTTCGTGTCATATCAAATCAATCACAAAAACTGCCTTCTACCATCTGGAGAACATATCTAGAATGAAATCTTGTATGTGTCAAGCAGACCAGGAAAAGCTCATCCATGCTTTTATCTCAAGTAGACTTGACTACTTTAATGGCCTTCTGACTGGACTCCCTAAAAAGAGTATTAAACAGCTGCAGCTCATTCAGAATGCTGCAGCTCGCGTTCTGACCAAAACAAAGTGGTCAGAGCATATAACTCCGATCCTAAAGTTCTTGCACTTCCAGTCACCTTTAGAATATATTTTGAAGTTCTGCTACTGGTCTATAAATGACTAAATGATTTGGGTCCTGAATACATGAAAGAAATGCTCACGGAATACAAACCCAGTAGAGCTCTGAGATCGACTGACTCAGTTCAAATCGTGGAGCGCAGAGTCCAAAGCAAACATGGTGAAGCAACATTTAGCTATTATGCTGCGCACAAATGGAATAATCTGCCAACAGAGTTGACGTCAGCCCCAAGTGTGACTGTTTTTAAATCCAGGTTGAAAACTTTTTTTTTTCTCATGCTTTTTAGAATATATCCACTTTTTGATCATATTACTTGCACTGTATGCAGTTTAATTCTTTTTTTATATATATTATTATTGTCCGTTTGTTTTTATGCTGTTTTAAATGTTTTTTGTTTTCAAATGCCTTTAATCATGTAAAGCACATTGAGTTACCTTGTGTATGAAAAGCGCTATAAATTTGCTTTGCTTTGCTTCTCTGGTTTTCCTGTTGATGAGCTAAACTCTGTTGTGCTGAAATTTAAGCGTTTACCTGAGTGTTGTTTTGAAACCGTATATACAGTGAAGAAAATGCGTATTTGAACACTATGCTGTATTGCTGGTATAACTTAGAAATCATGGGTCTGAAATTTTCATCGTAGGTGCATGCCCACTGTGAGAGAGATAATTTAAAAAGAAAAATCCAGAAATCAAAATGTATAGTTTTTTTTTTTTATTTATTTGTGAGATACAGCTGCAAATAAGTATTTGAACACCTGAGAAAACCAATGTTAATTTTTGGTACAGTAGCCTTTGTGTGCAATTTCAGAGGTCAAAGGATTCCTGTAATTGTTTGGCCCCTCCGCCACACAGATCTTCTCTAGATTAGACTGGTTTATGGGCTGTCGCTGAGAAACACAAACTTCCAGCCCCCTCCAGAGATTTTCAATTGGGTTTAGGTCGGGAGACTGTCTAGGCCACGCCAGAACCTTAATATGTTTCTTACGGAGCCACTCCTTGGGTTTCCTGGCTGTGTGCTCCAGGTCATTGTCATGTTGAAAGACCCATCATGCTCATCTGACTGAGGATAAGAGGTTGTTCCCCAAAATCTCACAATACATGGCCCGGTCATCCTCTCCTTAATACAGTGCAGTCGTCCTGTCCCGTGTGCAGAAAAACACCCCCAAAGCATGATGCTACCAACCCAATTCTTCACAGTAGGTATTGTGTTCTTGGGATAGAACTCATCATTCGTCTGCCTCCAAACACGGTTCGTGGAATTATGACCTAAAAGTTCCATTTTGGTCTTATCTGACCACAAAACTATCTCCCGTGACTTCACTGTATCATCCAAAGACGGTCTTGGTTTGAGCAAGGGAACCTTCCGTGCCATGCATGAATTCAAACCATGACATCTTAGTGTATTACCAACAGTCACCTTGGAAACTGTGGTTCTAGCTCTTTTCAGGTCTTTGACCAAGTTCTGTCGTGTAGTCCTGGGCTTATTCCTCACCTTTCAAAGGATCATTGAGACCCCACGAGGTGATATCTTGCATGGGGCTCCACTCTGATTGAGGTTGACTGTCATGTTTCGCTTCTTCCATTTTCTAATGATTGCTCCAACAGTGGACCTTCTTTCACCAAGGTGCTTGGCCATTTCTCCGTCGCCCTTTCCAGCCATGTGGAGTTGTACAATTTTGTCTCTGGTGTCTTTGGACAGCTCTTTGGTCGTGGCCGTGTTACAGGTTTGAGTCTTACAGATTGTTTGGGGTGGACAGGTGTCTTTATGCAGGTAACGACCTCACACAGGTGAATTTGATTCAGGATAATACATGGAGTGGAGGTAGACTTTTAGAGGTGGACTCATGTCTTTGAGGGTCAGAATTCTAGCTGATAGACAGGTGTTCAAATACTTACTTGCTGCTGTATCACATACATTGGTTAAAAAAAAAATCATACATTGTGATTTCTGGATTTTTTTTCTTTTATCTCTCTCACAGTGGATGTGCACCCACGATGAATTGATTGATTTCTAAGTGGGAGAACTTGCAATAAGCAGGGTGTTGAAATACACATATTCTTCACTGTATCTACCGCTCAGACCATCTGGTTATTCTCTCCGTTGTAGATCTGAAACTTCACCTGCAGAGCACAGACTATGGCAGCTTCCTGGCAAATGAGGCTTCACCTCTCACCGTGTCTGTCATTGATGACAAGCTGAAGGAGAAGATGGTTGTGGAGTTTCGCCACATGAGGAACCAATCATATGAACCACTTGCCAGCTTCATGGATTTCATCACGTGAGGAAGTTGCTCTTGTTTTGACGACTGTATAACATCACATTTCTTTTATACACCAACCATATTCTACTTTTTACTGACAATTTACACAATCTAGTGAGCTCCAGTACAAGAGCTGCAACCAAGAGAGGATGAGGCTGCATGATTATGGTGAAAATGATCACAGTTATTGTTCTCAGTGTTATAATCAGATGGCACAGTGGCGCAGCTATAGAGCGTTGGCCTCACAGTTCTGGGGACCGGGGATTCAAATCCTGACGCTGCCTGTGTGGAGTTTGCATGTTTGGGTTTTCTCTGAGCACCTCTGTTATCTCCCACATCCCAAAAACATGCATTAATTTGAGAGTCTAAATTCCTGCTTTGTGTGATAGTGAGTGCGACTGTTGTCTGTATCCACGTGTCCTGCGATTGGCTGGCAACCAGTTCAGATGTACCCTGCCTCCTGCCCGATAATTGCTGGAATGTGGACTCTCAGGGGGATAAGAGGTTCAGAAAATGGATGGATGTTATAATTATTGTTAATCGTGTTTATGCCTCGAGTTTGGGAAAAGTCTTTTTTTCAACAAGTATGAATAGTTTTCATTGCAAAATGAATCAGGCTTTTATTTTGATTGCCACCGGGCATCCTTAGTATGAAGAATCGTTGTGTGGGTTTTAGCTTAACTTGAAACTTTTTGACTGTAGGCTTGCCTGACCGCAGTCACAGTTCATAGTGTATTGTCAGATTCCGCTTATCCGCAGGACTAATCGGGAGAAATGTCCTGACCAACTCTCCAGTTAAAGGGTTAAGCTACCCCTTTACCCCAGCCGACTCTAACGCCGTGCGTGCAGGAGGACGGGAGCTTCTTAAGTCGGTGTCGAGATGAATTCGCCTAGGTGTACTAACTGCCTTTAGTTTTGCAGAGCCGATCTGGTCTGCCCCACTTATCAGCCTTGTCGAGTAACCTTTCAGAGTAACAAGGTGACGAAGTGTTCGCTCTGCTTTTACAGCAGCTCCATCTCTTATGAATTGATTGCACTTGTCATTGACCTAGTAAATGTAACAATCCTTGTTAGGATCGTACGGATTTGTTTTATCTTAAGCCGAAGATTATCAATGAGTGACTGATTAAAATAGAATTTTACGACTAAATGTTGTTAATGTCGATATTTAATTAGGTAGAATGGTAATAATGAGAACTCAATATAAGAATGACAAAGATAGGTGAAGATGGACATTTCAAGAATTTAATAAAATGATAAAAATTGTTCAGATAACCCTAACATAAATCAATAAAAGTAAAAATGGTTAAAATGAGAAAACCGACGGTAAGCAGGATGAGATAGATGATAAAAATTGTAAAAAGCAATATCAATGAAGTGAGAATCAAAGCGTCTAAAAGCATCAGAAATTTGGGAAAATAGACATTTTTGAGTGAGCCTGTTAGGGTTGATCAAGTCCTGTATAGCTCGAAGCCTAATTTAGTAATACATTTTCGTGATTAAGGATAAATTGTCAAGCCAACTTGTCCTTCATAGGTAACCACGTAATATCGCTGGTATTATCCCGCCGTTACCTTGTTATAGTAGTTTTGCTTGCGCCCAATCTCAAAAGGAGCCATCAGAAGATTAAGCATTCCAAGTTGCCAAATACTTTCTCCCCGCCAGCTTGCCACACGACTATTACACCAATAGAAAGACCTTGTCTCTTTGTCAGCGAAAACCGAACAAAAAGCCCCCGAACTTCCGTATCCAAGGTTTTTATACCTTTTTGGTGGAACATTCTGGAAAATGTTGGCTGAATCCACGCCTAGAGGGAAGGGCCCACTTGGCTCATCCTATCAGGCCCCTCTCGCCATTCCTGACTTGACTTGTCACGCCCTCCTTAGTTTCACTCAATTTTTGAAGCGACCGGGGCAATATTACTCCATTGTTTCAAGCCATATTTAGATGATATGCGGATCACTTCTATCGAGCAACAGACTCCCCGACAGTATGTATGACAGTATGTAGTGTACGCAGCCGCTGCTGGTCGCTCGCTTGGAGCCGTTTGCCGGTTGCTCGCTGAAAGAAGCATTATGTCTAAACTGTGTGTATATATATATATATATATAATATATATATATATATATATATATATATATATATAATTTTTTTTTTTTTTTTTTTTTTAACAGCTCTATAGACACCTACCTGTCATTTGGACCCACAAAGCTCTTGTCCTTTGCACCTGTGCAATCCATTTTTCATGAGGAACCGGGTCTTTTGGAAACATCTGTTCCTTTCTCTTGTACCGATTAAGGGTCGCCACAGCGTGTCATCTTTTTCCATCTAAGCCCATTTCGTTTATCTTCCTCACTAACACCCACAGTCTTCATGTCCTCCCTCACCACATCCATCAATCTTTTCTTTGGTCTCCCTCTCGTTCTTTTGCCTCGCAGCTCCATCCTCAGCACCCTTCTATCAATATACTCACTCTCTCGCCTCTGGACATGTCCAAACCATCAAAGTCTGCTCTTTCGAACCTTGTCTCCAAAACATCCAACTTTGGCTGTCCCTCTAATGAGCTCATTTCTAATCGTATCCAACCTGCTCACTTCGAGCGAGAACCTCAACGTCTTCTTTTCTGCTACCTCAAGTTCAGCTTCCTGTTGTTTCTTCAGTGCCACTGTCTCTAATTCGTACATCACCACCACTGTTTTATAGACTTTGCCCTTCATCCTCGCGGAGACTCTTCTGTCACATAGAACACCAGACACCTTCCAACTGTTCCACCCTGCTTGTACCCATTTCTTCACTTCCTTACCACATTCTCCATCTCTGTATTGTTGACCCAAAGTATTTGAAGTCGTCCACTCCTTGCTATCGCTTCTCCCTGGAGTTTCACTCTTCCCCCACTGCCCCTCTCATTCATGAACATATATTCGATTTTACTTCAGCTAATCTTCATTCCTCTACTTTCCATTGTGTGCCTCCATCGTTCTAATTGTTCCTCCACCTGCTTCTTGCCTTCACTGCAGATCACAATATCTGCGAACATCATGGTCCAAGGGGAATCCAGTCTAACCTAATCTGTCAGCCTATCCATTACTACCACAAACAGGAAGGGGCTCAGCGTGGATCCCTGATGCAGTCTCACCTTCACCTTAAATTCTTCTGACACACCTACGGCACATCTCACCGCTGTTCTGCTGTCCTCATACGTGTCTGTACTATTCTAACGTATTTCTCCGCCACACCGGACTTGCGCATGCAGTACCACAGTTCCTTTCTTGGTACTCTGTCATAGCGTTTCTCTAGGTCTGCAAAGACACAATATAGCTCCTTCTTACCTTCTCTGTACTTTTCCACAAGCATTCTCAAGGCAAAAAATGCATCTGTGGTACTCTTCTAGGCATGAAACCATACTGTTGATCGCATATATTTACTTCTGACCTGAGTCTCCTCCACTACTCTTTCCCATAACTTCATTGTGTGGCTCATCTTTATTCCTCTGTAGTTTCCACAGTTCTGGATGTCGCATTTGTTCTTAAAAATGGGAACTAGTACACTTCCTCCATTCTTCTGGCATCTTCTCTCCCGCTAGTATTTTATTAAATAAGTTGGTCAAAAATTCCAGAGCCACCTCTCCAAATTGCTTCCATGCCTTCACTGGTATGTCATCAGGACCATCTGTCTTTCCATTTTTCATCTTTTTCAGTGCCTTTCTAACTTCTCCCTTACTAATCATTGCCACTTCTGGGTCATTCACGCTTGTCTCTTCAACTCTTCCTTCGCTCCCATTTTCTTCATTCATTTACTTCTCAAAGTACGTTTTCTATCTACTGAGCACACTACTGGCACCAGTCAACATATTTCCATTGCTATACTTAATCACCTTTACTTGGTGCACATCCTTCCCATCTCTATCCCTATGTCTGGCCAAACTGTAGAGATCCTTTTCTCCTTCTTTCGTATCCAATCTGGTGTACATGTCGTTATTATGCCTCGTTTACCCTTCGCCACCTCTACTTTTGCCCGACGACGCAGCTATTCCTTCCTTGTATTCCTTTCGCCTTTCCTCAGTCCTCTCCGTGTCCCACTTCTTCTCCGCTAATCTCTTTCTTTGAATGACTTCCTGTAGCTTGAAGGTCCACCATCAAGTTTTCCTCTCCCCTTTCCTACCAGAAGACTCCGAGTACACTCCTGCCTGCCACACTGAAAAACTTGGCAGTAGTATTCCAGTCTTCTGGGAGCTCTTCCTGTCCATTTAGAGTCGGTCTCACCTCTTTCTGAAAAGCTGCACAACATTCTTCCTTTCTCAACTTCCACCACCTGATTCTCTGCTCTACTTTGCCTTCTTAATCTTCCTACCTGCTACCAGAGTCATCTTAGACACCACCATCCTATGCTTTTGAGCTACACTCACCTCCACCACTACCTTACAGTCATTAACCGCCTTCAAATCGTCTCTACAACATATAATCCACCTGTTGTGGAGTTTTTGACCAACTTATTCAACGGAAGACTCTGGCAGGCAAGAAGTTGCCTGAAGAATGGATGAAAAGTGTGCGAGTGCCCATTTTTTAAGAACAAGGGAGATTTGCAGAGCTGTGGTAACTGTTGAGGTACCAAGTTGATGGGCCACACAAAAAAGTCTTGGGAAAGAGTAGTGGAGGCTCGACTCACGACAGAAGTATGTATCTGCGAGCAACAGTATGGTTTAAAGCCTAGATAGAGTTCCACAGATGCATTATTTGTCTTATGGATGCTACTTGAAAAGTGCAGAGTAGGTCAGATGAAGCTGCATTGTCTTTGTAGATCTAGAGTATGACAGAGTACTTGGAGAGGAACTGTGGGTATTGCATGCATCAGTCTTGTGTGGCGAAGAAATATGTTAGAATAGTACAGGACATGTATGAGGACAGCAAAACAGTAGTGAGGCGTGCCATAGGTGTGACAGAAGGATTTCAAGTGGAGGTGAGACTGCATCAGGGATCAGCTCTGAGTTCCTTCCTGTTTGCTGTGGTAATGGATAGGCTGACCAAAGAGGTTTGACTGGAATTCCCTTGGACCATGATGTTTGCAGATATTGTAACCTGCAGGGATAGCAGGGAGCAGATGGAGGAAGAATTAGACAGCTCCATGTACTGGAAAGGATAGGAATGAAGATTGTTCCTCCGCCTCTTCCCTGCTTTCACTGCAGATCACAATATCATCTGCGAACATCATAGTCCAAGGGGAATCCAGTCTCACCTCGGCTCTCAGCCTATCCATTACTCCCGCAAACTGGAAGGGGCTCAGCGTGGAACCCTGATGCAGTCCCACCTACACCTTAAATTCTTCTGACACACCAATGGCAGATCTCACCGCTGTTCTGCTACCCTCATACATGTTCTGTACTATTGTAACGTATTTCTCCGCCACACAAGACTGATGCATGCAATACCCACAGTTCCTCTCGAAGTACTCTGTCATGGGCTTTCTCTAGGTCACCAAAGATACAATGTAGCTCCTTCTGACCTTCTCTGTACTGTCCGTGGACTTCAGCTCTGCGTTTAACACATCATCCCTGAACTCCTTTCCTCTCAGCTGCTATATCTCAGTGGATCTACAGCTGCCTGACAGGCAGGAGACAGCAGGTTGGGCTAGGGGACACAACCTCATCCACACGCACTATCAGCACTGGGTTACCCCAAGGTTGTGTCCTCTTCCGTCTGCTCTTCTTGCACGAGACAAACGACCGCACGTCGAGGCACTCAACTGTCAAAATCCTGACATTCACAGATGACACCACAGTCCACAGCCGCATCAAAGACGGCAACGAGTCTGCGTATTGAAAGGAAGTGGTGAGACTGGAGCTTCGATGTGGCCAACACAACCTGGTGTTGAACACTCGAAATGCTGTACAGAGGATTGTGGACTAAAGGAGGTATCCTTCACCACAGAAACCCCTCACGCTCTCCAACAATCTTGTAACAACCGTTGAGACGTTCAAGTCTTGAGAATTTCAGTATCACATGACCTGAAGTCGGATACTAAGAATAACATTGTTAAAAAAAAAAGACCAACTAAGGACGTACTACTTGTGGCTTCTGAGGAAGAACGGGTTCCTACAAGAGCTGCTGAGACAGTTCTACACAGCGGTCACCGAATCAGTCGTGTGTCCCTCCTCTACAGTATGGTTTGGGGCTGCTCCAGAAAAGTACAAACTCTGACTGCAATTGACAATCAAGACCCCTGGACGGATTGTCAGCACCACGCTCTCCATCCTTAAAGACTTGCACACCATTTGAACTAGTCCAAGAGCAAGCAAGATCCTATCGGACCCTCCACATCTTCCAACTCCTTTCATCAAGTAGGCACCACCGATCAATGCAAACCAAAACTAGCAGGCATCTTAGCAGTTTTCTTCCCCCTTGCAATTAAGTTATTAAATTCTTGAACTGCTAACTCACAGGTCTGCTGAAACATGCTGCCAGTTATTTGCCTCGAGTTGGGACACCTTGCTAGGGCAATCAGTATTAGTATTACCTATGATAGGCTATCACACGACTTGTCTCTTTCAACTGCATACGCTTTTGAAGTCTTGATACCCTTGCACCATCGTCATTGCACTGGACTGTCGCTCTGAATGGGGTCTCTTGCTATTCTAAATGCAAGAAGACTGCATCCTTGCACAACTTTGCACAACTGTGAGTTCCTATGAGGAAACAGCGAACTCTGTACAAGCTTAACACAATGTGTGACGTCGACACACACTTATCTTTTACCTGTTCTCAATTAAGAAGACTTTACATCTTGCACATCTGTTACTCGTATAAGGAATAGTTCCTAGAAACAGAAATGTCTCTTGTTCTTTGTTCTGAATGTCATTCCAGAGCAGCACCGACTGCCAGAGAAAAATTCCTTGTGTGCTTATACACACTTGGCCAATAAAGCTGATTCTGATATATTTTGGGACTGACCAAGTGAATGACAGTTGTTTATAGAACGAGAATAAAAGTTGAGAGGATACATAAGATCTTCACATATGCAGGTTATTTGTTGCAATAAGTGAGTTTTCCCACACCCAGTGAAAGAATCCCACAGGTGTGTGTGTGTGTGTGGGTGTGTGGTGTGTGTGTGTGTGTGTGTGTGTGTGTGTGTGTGTAAATTCACACCATTGTGCATGCAAAATGACTGACAGAAATTACTGTGCCCACAACACGAATAATAAGGACCTTATGCAGTTAAATTGAGGACAGAACCCAGACCAGGGATCCACCTGAGGCCACAGTCTGTCATCTTTTTCCATTTAAGCCGATCTCCTGCAGCTTCCTCTCTAACACCAACTGTCCTCGTGCCTTCCCTCACAATATCTATCAAGCTTTTCTTTGGGCTTCCTCTTGCTCTTTTGCCTGGCAGCTCCATCCTCAGCACCCTTCTACAAATCTACCCTCTCTCGCCTCTGGACATGTTCAAACCATCGAAGTCTGCTTTCTCTCACCTTGTCTTCAAAACATCCAACTTTGGCTGTCCCTCTAATGAGCTTATTTCTAATCCTATCCAACCTGCTCACTCCTAGACAGAATCTCAACATCTTCATTTCTGGCACCTCCAGTTGTGCTTCCTGTTGTCTCTTCAGTGCCACCGTCTGTAATCCATTAATCATGGCCGGCCACACCACTGTTTATATCGACTTTGCCCTTCATCCTAGCAGAGACTCTTCTGTCACATAACACACCAGACAATTTCCGCCTGCTGTTTCACCCTGCTTGGACATTGTTGATGGTTTGCCGCTTTCCCCTCCTGAGACACCGGATGGTGGACCAGAATTTAATCAAAGCCATCCAGAAGTTGTTCTCCGTGACTTCACTGAACACGCTCGGAGTTTTCGCTTCAGCGACCACCAAAGCTGCATTCTGCTTGGCCAGCCGGTACCCATCAGCTCCTTCAAGAGTCCCACGGGGCAAAAAGGCCCAATAGGACACCCTTTTTCAGCTTGAGAGCATCTCTCACCTTTAGTGTCCACCAACAGGTTCGGGGATTGCCGTCACGACAGGCACAAAGTGCCTTACGGTCACAGCTCCAGTAATCCACCTCAGCAATGGAGGTGTGGAACATTTTCCACTCGCACTCAATGTCCCCTTCCCCCTAGAACATGAGCAAAGTTCTGTCTAAAGTGGGAGTAGAAATTCCTTTTGACAATGTATTCTGTAAGACGTTCCCAGTAGACCCTCAAAATACATTTGACCCTGCCACATCTCACCGGCATCTTCCCCATTTCCCCATTGGTGCAAACTCATCACCTGGTAGTGATCAGTTGACAGACCCACCCCTCTCTTCACCCGACTTTCCAAGACATGCAGCCGGAGGTCCAATGACACGGCCAAAAAGTCACTCCTCTGACTGCTACCTAGGGTGTCCTGCTGCCAAGGGCAGGTGTGTACACCTTGTTGCTTGAACATGGTGTTTGGATTTGACAATCCGCAATTAGCACAGATGTCCTATAAAAGAACACCACTCTGGTTCTGATCTGGGCTTGGCTGGTCCTCCCAATCATGTCAGGTCTCATTGTCATTGCCCATGTGGACATTGAAGTCCCCCAGCAGAAAATTAAGTCCCCAGCAGGAGCGCTCTCTAGAACATCTTTTAAGGACTCCAAAAAATCTGGGTACTTTGAACTGCTGTTTGGTGTATCGGCACTGTCCATACATCCCAGTCAACTGGCGTGTGACCCCCATTGGAGAGGCGCCGAGCCAGGGGCCGGTAAGTACACAAACACCTGCTTGACGTATCTCATCCTGGGCAACTCCAGAGTGGAACAGAGTCCAACCTCACTCAAGAGGACTGGTACCAGTACATGCATCTAAACCTAGAAAACCTCACCGAAAAATCACGTGCGTAAAGTTTATTAAGAGTAGAAAAAAAGAGATATTGAAAGAGGTCGCTTATTTTATGTAGTCTTGACATTAATTTACGTGTTTATTTCATCAACATTGTTAACTAAACAAGCCTGCTCCTAAACAATCAGTATTCACCCGGAAAAGTTAACCGTACTGAGCATGTTCGGAAGTGATGCCAAAAGCGCATCTGAGCTGCTTTACGTACTGTGAGCGCATTTACATCGAAAGTCATCAACATAATGAGCCATGTCCAAGGAAATTAAGTGACACCAGGGGTGCTTAATGTGTCAATCGCGAGGCAGTTTTGGTTGGTCGTGTCACACGTGCCCCAAAAAATATATATATATATATTTTAGACTATCATCCATGTCGTCGCTTGATTCAGGTGTGCCCAAGATGTTGAGCGCATGCACATAAAGGCGTGTTTTACCAAGCCGGCTTCCTATTTCTGGCAGTTGAGTTTAGGTCTGGAGACTGGCTTGGCCATGCCAGAACCTTGATAGGCTTCTTACGGAGCCACTCCTTGGTTTTCCTGGCTGTGTGCTTAAGGTCATTGTCATGTTGAAAGACCCAGCCACGACCCATCTTCAATGCTCTGACTGAGGGGAAAAAGATTGTTCCCCAAAATCTCACAATACATGGCCGTGGTCATTCTCTCCTTAATACAGTGCAGTCGTGCTGCGTCATTTGCAGAAAAACACTCCCAAAGCATGATGCTACCACCCCCATGCTTCACAGCAGGGATGATGTTCTTGGGATCAAACTCATTCGTCTTCCTCCAAAAGCTGTTAGTGGAATTATGACCAAAAAGATCAATTTTGGTCTCATCTGACCACAAAACCTTCTCCCATGACTCCTCCGTATCATCTTAATGGTCATTGGCAAACTTAAGACGGGCCTTGACATGTGCTGGTTCAAGCAGGGGAACCTTCCATGCCATGCATGATTTCAAACCATAACATCTTAGATCACCAACAGTCAGCTTGGAAACGGTGGTCCCAGCTCTTTTCAGGTCATTGACCAAGTCCTGTCATGTAGTCCAGGGCTGATCCCTCACCTTTCTAAGGATCTTTGAGACCCCACGAGGTGATATCTTGCATGGGGCTGCACTCTGATTGAGATTGAATCTCATGTTTAGCTTCTTCCATTTTCTAATGATTCTTCCAAGAGTGGAGCTTTTTTCACTAAGCTGCTTGGCCATTTCTACATAGCCCTTTCCAGCCGTGTGGAGTCGTACAATTTTGTCTCTGGTGTCTTTGGACAGCTCTTTGGTCTTGGCCGTGTTACAAGTTTGAGTCTTATTGATTGTATGGGGTGGACAGGTGTCTTTATGCAGCTAATGACCTCACACAGGTGCATCTGATTTGGGATAATAGAGTGGAGGTGGACTTTTAAAGGCGGACTAACAGGTCTTTGAAAGTCAGATTCAAGCTGGATAACCCCATACAATCAGGAAGACTCATAACATAGCCAAGACCAAAGAGCTGTCCAAAGACACCAGAAACAAAATTGTACAACTCTAAATGGGTGGAAAGGGCTACGGAGAAATTGCCAAGCAGCTTGGTGGAAAAAAGCTCCACTGTTGGAGCAATCATTAGGAAACGGAAGAAGCTAAACATGACTGTCAATCTCAATCGGAGTTGAGCCCCATGCACGATATCAACTCGTGGGGTCTTAATGATCGTTAGAAAGGTGAAGAATCAGCCCAGGACTACATGACAGGACTTGGTCAATGACCTGAAAAGTGGTGGGACCACCATTCCAAGCTGACTGTTGGTAATACACTGAGACGTCATGGTTTGAAATCATGCATGGTACGGAAGGTTCCCCTGCTTAAACCAGCACATGGCAAGGCCCGTCTTAAGTTTGCCAATGACCATTTGGATGATACAGAGAAGTCACGGGAGAATGTTTTGTGGTCAAGACCATAATTCCTCGAAGCGTGTTTTGAGGAAAATGAATGATGAGTTCCATCCCAAGAACACCATCCCTACTGTGAAGCATGGGGGTGGTAGCATCATGCTTTGGGAGTGTTTTTCTGCACATGGGACAGGACGACTGCACCGTATTAAGGAGAGGATGACCACGGCCATGTATTGTGAGATTTTGGGGAACAACCTCTTTCCCCTCAGTCAGAGCGTTGAAGATGGGTCGTGGCTGGGTCTTTCAACATGACAATGACCCAAAACACACAGCCAGGAAAACCAAGAAGTGGCTCCGTAAGAAGCCTATCAAGGTTCTGGTGTTGCCTAGCCAGTCTCCAGACCTAAACTCAAGAGAAAATCTTTGGAGGGATGAAACTCCATGGAGGGAGCTGAAACTACATGTTTCTCAGCAACAGCCCAGAAACCTGTCTGATCTAGAGAAAATTTGCGTGGAGGAGTGGGCCAAAATCACTCCTGCAGTGTGCGCAAACCTGATGAAGAACTCCAAGCAACGTTTGACCCCTGTAATTGCAAACAAAGGCTACTGTAACAAATGTTAACATTGTTTTGCTCAGGCATTCAAATACTTATTTGCAGCTGTATCACACAAATAAAATTATTAAAAAAAAATCATACACTGTGATTTCTGGATTTTTCTTTTTAGATTATCTCTCTCACAGTGGACATGCACCGACGATTAAAATTTCAGACCCCTCCATGATTTCTAAGTAGGAGAACTTGCAATATAGCAGGGTGTTCAAATACTTATTTACTTCCCTGTGTATCTAAATGCGAACGGTCGTTTCCCCTGTGATACCGCGTTATATTGAAGTTGAAAACTTAAACTCAGGTTTTAAGCAGCTTAGGACATTTAAAGTACAATTCTCAAGGAAGGAAGAGAAGAGGAACTTCTGGCTCGCGAGGAGAACGTGGGATGTGTCTCTTTGACAATCTCCCACCCGTTCTAATCACATCCCCACGTCTCCAATTTTTTATTCCTTAGTGTGGTCCGCATCACAACAAAGCAAATGTGACAAACAAAGCAACCGTGACACAAATAGTCCATGTGAGTCTTTGCGATGTCTTCACCATCCTCTTGAGATCATCAGTCTTTATGTTGTTGTCTTCTGCATCACTGTCTGGTGTTTCCACGGCACCCAATGTAACTTGATTGCATCACATTGTTTAAGTACATCATAGCAAAGTTTCCATGGCACCCAATGGGCCTCTTGATGGGATCACATCACACAAGCAATGAAGAATTAAAAACCACAAGAGCAAATATGAGAACTTTATATCGAATTAATCCAACATTTCCCTCCTGTTTATCTAAAATTTGCTTAAATTCTCACATCACCCAAAGTAGACACAGATCTTCAACTACTTTGATACACTCAGAGGAAAAATGGTTGTTTATGCATCGTCATAACAAAATATCTGGAACAACAGGCAAGTCAGCCAGAATACTCCCTCATGATGTCCCCAGCAAAGGATACATCCACGCCATTTTGTTCTCCCTGGGTGAGATTGCTGTAGTAATAATTCAATTTAGGCAAGAGCGCAGACAGAAAATACAGCAACAACCACACAAAGTCAAAATAGCTGTGAAAACCGCAATGTAATTAAAATAGATGAGACGAGTGCTTTGTATTTGCCGAACACTCTCATCCATTTGTCCTGCATGGAGGCATCAACACCAAACTGCTCATTCACTTTACCGTCAAGGACCCCAAGGCCTACTATAGCCTTAGTCAGACTACCGTCAGCAGCCATACGGTGCAGGATGAAGATGCATCGCTCCCCAAAGAGAGCGCAAACACCACCGTTTTCAGGCAGGAGCATGTCCATGGCTATTTGGTTTTGAAATGGCATTAATTAAGTGGCTGTGAGTTATTCATTCACAGCCTCAAAAACACTTTTAAATCCAATTTCCTAATTTTGACATTGTGGTGGATGTAGTTTATTCTCTCCACGTTCTTGTTGGTTGCACACCACCAACACAGGAAAGATTCAAATCCAGCTGCCACTTGGTCGGCCAATTTACACTCACTTGGAACACCACGGTAACACCAATGCGCAGATGTAGTTGGATGGTTCTATCCTCGGCATTCAGCTGCTCTCCTACTCTTCTACACCATTGTTCAAAATGAAATTGCCTGTACAGTAGAAGTTGATCAATAACAGAAATAGGATGAATGAAGTACAACAATGTTACTGTCAGGTTTAAAATGCTTGACTCTCTATTAAAAGAAGGCGAACAGACAAGGCTTCAAGTTTTACTTGCTGCAAGGGGCGAGCGACAGGACTTCTCCCTGCTTCCAACCAACTCCACTTGTGTCCTCTTGCAGGTTCTTTTTATTCACCAAAATCACATGATGAGTGGATGTGTGTGTGTGTGTGTGTGTGTGTGTGTGTGTGTGTGTGTGTGTGTGTGTGTGTGTGTGTGTCTGATTGATGACATCTGTTTTCAAGACAATAATTTCAAAGGTAGAAGCTCGGTGGTGATGTGGAAACCAACTACGGTATGTACAAAATGAGAACATATGATTTCTTTAACATTTCCCTCCTGTTTGTCATTTTGGAAATACGAGTGGGGACATCAGAATGCTGTTGCATTTTCAGAAAGTTCATTTACACTTGAGCGTATAAAAGGCAGTTTCCTTTTGGCTGTAGCTGCATATAATCAGGGTCTACTTGTTGTAGAAGGGCATAGTTCACAAAAACATTTGACCTTGCTCTCTAACCATCATAGATTTCAAACGTGTGAATATACACATCGTGAAAAGGCAAAACAAACCCAGAACAGGAAATACTGGTACAAGGAACTTCATATAACAAAATACTAAGGTCCAGAGGTGAACCAGACCAATAATAATAATAAAAATAATAAATAAACAGTGGGTGAACATCGTTGCTCATTTCTGAACCCAACAAGTTCGGGTACACAGCAGCCTAAGCAAGTCCAGTGTAGATTTTCTTAGTACTGGAGTCAGGAAACATGTCGGAGAACGGCAACAGTTGATGTTGAGATAAATACACAGCCTCCACTGACAGTGGAAGCCGTGATTAGAGATGTAACTCTCGCTGGTGATTGGGACAGTCATGTAGACTTTGGCGTCCCACGGTATGTAAGGCCAAACACAGAAGAGATTCTTCATCTCTGCTGGTGACAATGCAGAGTCCTTGTCCATTTAAAGTCAGGCTATCTTCTCCGGGTTCCCATTGTTCACCTCTGGGATCCACAAGGCACAGCTGACATGGACCCATGGACCTTGGTTCCACTGCAGGTGGGCTTCATAGCATCGCCCTTCTTTGGGCACAACTGGCACTTTGGCAGAATACCTGGTGGACGTAGATATTGCACATTTTGCAGAACACCATCCCATTGTCGTCCTCTCCGTTGGGGAGCTGGCACATTGCACATCACATTCTCGTTGTACTCTATGCCAAGGCCCTACTGTGTCTCGGTAGTGTGTGTCATGTTGTTATGACAACGGCGCTCAAACTCCTCCAAGGAGCACTCCAATGGTGAATTCATCCAGTGGCAGAAGTGCCAACCTTGCAAACTCCTCGTTGATGACCTGAAGCCAGGTGACGCCTTCCTTGTTGAGGTTGTAGTGACATATGCCCTCCGCCAAAGTCCTGATGTCCACATAACTGAGGGCAAGGGTAGCCAACCTGTGGATCAACTTCTTGGGCCTGATGAACTTGACTTTGTTGCTTTTGTTGGTTAGCGCCCGAGCCACGGGCTCCGGGATGGACTGCGGGCTAATGGGCACCTGGACACCTTTTTTCCCGCTTCTGCTTCCATGGATTGGCCAGTAATCCTCTGCGTTGAGCTGGTACGAGTTGTGGACCTTCATGGTGGTGATCATGTCCGTCCTGAAGGCCTCAGATGGTTTCTGTCTGCATTCTTTCCTGGCCTTGGATGAAGTCTTGGACCAGCATGTGGAATTGCTGGCATTGTCAGACTCGTCGCTGCTGCAGACTTCTTTTCATGCCGGGGCGTCTGAGTAGTTCCATCTTCACCACACTTGTTGATCTTTCATTGGTTGTGCACGGAGGGACACCATCTTCACATAGGGAGTACCAGGCGTTGGCGTCCATTGGAGAGGTGGGATTGTCCTTGCTCCATGATGATTCTTGTCCATAGATCCAGTGACAAACACGTACACTCCCAGACTGGCCAGTGCGGTTGAGCCATGCTCCAATCAACACTAAGGCCAGAAGTCCCAATAGTGGCTCTCCTTTACCTAACAAGCTCAAGCGCCGATTAGCTGAATTCTTCACCGGTTTGAGACCAGGGCAGCCTATTGCTACCCCACCCTTTGTAGCTGGACTTCCAGCGCTACTCGTTGTTGAATGAAAAGGGAGCCACAGGCTTGCAGTGGGACAAGTGTATCCAAGTGGGACGTTCTGCTATCTTTATCACCGTGGTAGCGGTCAGCAGACTTAGGTGAGGACCAACACTTCCTCTTGATGACTTTTCTCAGGACCCAATCACCAATGGAGACCAACGGCACCTGTAAAGAAGGCACAGTAGGCGTCAGATCAATTGCTGCTTTAAGTTTTATTGTGCCGCATCTCTTTCATCCAATCAGCTAAAGTATTTTCTTCTTCTTACTACTGAAATGGCTGCTGTACCATGGGCAGTCTAAATGTTCTACCATATACTATTTCAAATGGGGAGACTCCTTTATTATTTGGGGTTATTCTCATACAGTTTTACTAGATGTAAACATTCTCAAGTTCTCCCTGTATCTTCCATAGTTTTCCTTAATCAAGACTTCACTGTCCAATTGCTTTGTTCCACTAATTCTGCACAATGATTTTTTTTTTTTTTATTTATTTCTAGATTTGCAGCTACTTTACTGATTCCTTCCCCCCCTAAACAAAATGTGGCACATTGTTGCCGTACATTTTTTTGGTGGTATGCCATGAGAAGGAATAATATATTTATACAAGAACATTGCTACAGTAACTGTACCAGCACTTGTACATGGAAAAATCTCCACCCATTTAGATAAGGGGCAGATCAATACTTAACATTTGTAATGCTGGACTTTAACTCAATAAGATTAAAGTGTAAAAAACTGGAAAGAATGACTTTCAGGTACCACATTATGTCCAGTGCTCACTCATTTAATTTTTGTGTTACGTTCCAACAACAATCCGTGTTATGTACAATCTGTGTAGTTCAAGGTGGTTTTTACAGGTTTTTCTTTACAGTATTTTTTTGTTTCTTCGATGTTTTAAAGCCTAACCACACACTTTTTAGAAAGTTTTCTGACAGACATTAACTTTCTCCCATGTCTCTTTTTAGTTACTTTCAAAGTTCAAGCCTTTACCTCACTGCTGAATGCGTTCTTTACTGTACAAGACACAAGACATGGATTGACAAGGTCTACCGTCCCTTACCTAATCGGGATGTCGAACAGAATGTGGGTTTTCCCTGAGCAAATCGGATGCAGAACACAGTGCGCATACATACACGTTCATGCTAAACTGTTAAAATTACATGTACCCACAAAAAAAATCTGCGGCACATCCCTCATTTTGAGTGGACAGTTTTTTTTAAAGCCATCCAGCAGGATTGAAAGGTGTTACAGCTCCAGTGGACTAGACAAACATCATATTAAACCTAATTGATTTAGACTGTTGTGATTTGCTGGCAACCGGTTCAGGGTGTACCCTGCCTCCTGCTGGTTGACAACTAGGATAGGCTCCAGCACTACCATGACACTTGTGAGAATAAGCGGCTAAGAAAATGGATGGATGGATTTTGAATGAGGTATAGCTTAAAATCAAAAGAGTGAAGGCAGGTGAGCTAATACATTTGACATGCTCGTTTAATTTAAAAACTTATCTCAGTGTCAAATTAAATTCTACATTGTTGCAGTAAGTACGGATTTTTGTCTTTGATACTGCTCCATCTTAGTAATGACTTGATGGAAATCTGTTAAATAGAATTCCTATTCCAGAAAGATCAGCCTTTGTCCTATTTCCCCTTAAAGAACTACAGTTTCTTTGCCATTCCATTTCACTTTCTAAACACAGTGTTCTACTACATTCATTTGTGTGAGACCAGTGAATGCAGCACCACCACTAAAGTAGTTAGTCTGTTGGCAATGGGAATAAAACGCCCGCTGTGTTGGTCTGTTCAGCATGAAAAAACAATTTGTTCCTCTGGTGGTTACCACAGGTACAGTTATATGATTGATAACGTCATCCTGCTCATCACGGGAACGCTTCATCAGCGGGCAATCTCTGAGCTGGTGCCAAAGTGTCACCCGCTTGGCAGCTTCGAGCAGATGGAGGCGGTCAACATCGCTCAAACGCCAGCTGAGCTATACAATGCCATTCTAGTGGACACACCCCTTGGTAACTGCTCTCTCACTCTTAGCCAAGCAGACACTAAATTGTCTGTTGCCTAATTCAGAATAAAAAAGTTTTTTTAAATTGGAGAATAAATTAAATTTTTGTCCTACTTTGTTTCCAGCTGCATTTTTCCAGGACTGTATATCTGAGCAGGATTTGGACGAAATGAACATTGAAATCATCCGGAACACACTCTACAAGGTAACAAATTTAATGCTAGTAAAACACATCATTTTTACTGTACTTTTCATAGAAAGTGTTTATCATACAAATTCAGAGAAGGACTCAACAGTGGGAGGAAGAACAATTATAGATTACAAAGGAAATATGAAGAGTTGTTCCTGAGAAGTGTTCAATGAGATTGTCAGATTCCGCTTATCCGCAGGACTAATCGGGAGAAATGTCCTGACCAACTTTCCAGTTAAAGGGTTAAGCTACCACTTTACCCCAGCCGACTCTAACCCCGTGCGTGCAGGAGGACGGGAGCTTCTTAAGTCGGTGTCGAGATGAATTCGCCTAGGTGTACTAACTGCCTTCAGTTTTGCAGAGCCAATCCAGTCTGCCTCCACTCGTCCGCCTTGTTGAGTAAGCTTTCCGAGTAACAAGGTGATGAAGTGTTCGCTCTGCTTTTACAGGAGCTCCATCTCTTATGAATCGATTGCACTTGTCATTGACCTAGCAAATTTAACAATCCTTATTAGAATCGTACGGATTTGTTCTATCTTAAGATGGAGATTATCAATGAGTGACTGATTAAAATACAATTTTACGACTAAATGATGTTGTCGATGACGTTCGATCTTTAATGAGGTAGAATGGTAATAATGAGAACTCAATATAAGAATGACAAAGTAGATGAAGTTGGAAATTTTAAGAATTTAATACAATGATAAAGATTGTTCAGATAACATTCATTCTACAGTTATCACCGCCAGACGCGAGGTAGGGTTGCGATGTTAAGGCAATGTTCAATGTTAATTGAACATAAATCAATAAAAGTAAAAATGGTTAAAATGATAAAAATTGTTCAGATAACATTCATTATACTGTTATCCCCACCAGATGCAAGGTAGGGTTGCGATGTTAAGGCAATATTCAATGTTAATTGAACATAAATCAATAAAAGAAAAATGATTACAATGATAAAATTGATGGTAAGAAGGATAAGATAAATGATAAAAATAGCAAAAAGCAATAATATAAGTGAAGTGAGATTCAAAGCATCTAAAAGCATCAGAAATTAGGGATAATAGACATTTTTGAGTGAGCCTGTTAGGGTTGATCAAGTCCTATATAGCTCGAAGCCTAATTTAATAATAAGGGTTTTCGGGATTACGGATAAATTGTCAAGCCAATTTGCCCTTCATAGGTAACCACGTAATATCGCTGGTATTATCCTGCCATTACCTTATTATAGTAGTTTTACTTGCGCCAAATCTCAAAAAGAGTCGTCAATTTAGGCACTCCAAATTGCCAATTCCTTCTCCCCGCCAGCTTGCCACACGACTATTACACCTATAGAAAGACCTTTTCTCTTTGTCAGCGAAAACTGAACAAAAAGCCCCGAACTTCCGTATCCAAGGTTTTTATAGCTTTTTGGTGGAACATTCTGGAAAATGTTGGCTGAATCTACACCTAGTGGTAAGGGCCTCCTTTGGTTTATCCTATTGGGCCCCATTTGCCATTCCTGGCTTGAGTTGTCACGCCCTTCTTTAGCTTCACTCAATTTTGTCATTATCCCTTTAATTAATAAATGCATCTTTTAAAAATATAACCACAACTCGTGTTCGGTTTCACCCTAATTTTGAACAATAGCATAAATGTATCAACATTCTTGTGAATACAATTCTCTCATGCATTCTCAGGCTTGTTTTAGTTGGTTTCTCATCATGTTGCCTTGTCTGAAAGAGACAGCCATACACAGGTTATATTCTTTTCACAAAGCTGCTTCAAAGCATCCTATTTTCAGCTAAAAGTCCAGTGGAAAAATAGTTGAAATCTATTTCTGCTTGCCGACTTCCTGCGTGGTCATTCGAGTGTGACGGGCTTCCTGTTCAGTAACTTGACGCTGAAACCATCTTGAAAAATGTTAAGTGTGGCTTGACAGCTGCATCCTGTCATTGTCTTTATATCAGAAATAAGATGTGAATACAAAGATATAACAATAATTGGGCTCATAAGGTTGCTAACCCTGACATATATATGTAATACAAAGATATGAAAAATAATCAGGTTTATGGAATGTTACTGACTTTGGTATACTTATGCAATGCAATGAGAAGTGGGTAGGCTCCGTTTATCAGAGAGAAGTTTGCCGTGACCCAATCAAGTGTAATTTTGTTTGGAGTCATCTGTTGACCAATTTGAGAGTTGGTGGCTTAGCTCAAAACATGAACCTTAAGCCATACACCCCAATAGTTATCAATTCGCTCCATTGCTATTTGTGGTATGGCAACTTATCTGACAGATAGAACCACACAAACTTAAGAAGTAATAAATTCCATTAATGATTAAACCTTATTCTCGATATACAATGCGCCCTTGCCCATTCGCAGTTCACTGTTCACAGCCCTGCTTAGTCTCTTTTTTTTTTTTTTTTTTTTTTTTTTTTTTTTACCGTATTTTCACAATCCTAAAGGTTTTAAATTCTCTTCTAAATAGACAAGGCGCAACACTAGGCATGGCGCCTTATATGCACATCGAGTCGGGGCAATAGCAGTGGTTATAAGTTGGTTAAGTGATTCCTTTATGCAGGGAATACAAAAACATCCACACAATGCAAGAATAGCTGCAAACAGCGATAGAAACTAGGACAGAGAACACCAAATTTTTAGATTTGCCAAACTTTTTTTTTTCTTTTTCTTTTTTCCCACCACTCAGACCTGGCTGATGTCTTTACACCAGAGTGCTCCTTCATCTTCTGGTTCAGGGTGCGGAAGCCTTGAATGGCCCTTGTGCGTGACCCATCAGGTTCTGTGATATTTGGAATAAACGCTTGTCACCGAACATTGAGCAGTCGCCACCCTTCTCGGCCAGGAGTATGTCGACCGCTATGCGGTTCTGGAACGTCATGAGTGAGGTTGCAGCTGGTTGTTCCCTTATGGCAATAAAGCCTGCTTGCGTATAATTACCTTGTTTCTGTACATTGTAATGTATGTAGTTGATTCTGTCAACGTTTTTATTCATAGTTATCCATAACAAGATGGATTCCCATCCTGCAGCAATCTCATTAACCAATTTATACTCACCCGTATGCCGTTGGGATGCCATTTGCATCAATGTATGTCGGATCTCCATCTTTTCAAGAGGATCTTCTCCTTCGGGAGAAACCCAAGGGGAGGCCCAGAGATGGATGCGGCCAATTGTATATCCTCTGCTTTGGATGGAAACACAGTCACAGATAAGAGCAGTGATACCAGTGCACACGTTCCTGCTGCATTTATCAGTGTGTCATACAACTTTTGACCAACACACCACCACAACACATCGCTGCATGGGAGCAGTGGGGCAGTTTGCATATGGATATCATGACACCATGTTTTGAGACTTCCCACCTTAAAATCTGTCCCTGTATAGCTAACACAGGAGAAATCAACCAATGCAACATTAGTAGATATCAGTTTATCATTTACTGCCTTAGTTGTTGGATAAACACTACCATTTCTGACAAGTGGTGTTAGGAGTTGTTTTAGTCATTACCTCCAGGGTACATTGTGTTGGGATTTCTGTTGGAATGACACACATTAGTGGTCCAGGGCCCATGCATGTGATGTAACTATAGTTTACCTTGTTAGCTGCATTCTACATTAATAACAACCAGTTTTGTTTCCTGTTTGTAAAAAAGATAATCATAATAATTAAAAAATGCTCCTCAGGTTTTTCGGTTAAAATACTCCTTCCTTAGTATACATACTCTTTTGTATGGCATTCGGGTCTAAGGTAGCATTAAAGTGGCAAATGGTGACAAGAAAATGGGGGTTTAATTTCACATAAGCCCAAAGATGGAATCCCCAGCAATTAGACTCTGCCAAGGAATTGAATAAGTGCTGAACTTATTCACTGGGAGGCACACATGGAGTCCTCCTCTCATGTCTCTGTGACTCCCACATAGTTGTTTACCAATGTTATTTGAAATGAGGTTGCGCCTCTTTATCTTGTGTGGTAGGCATAGTTGACTGAATATAATTATTGGTTCTATTATGTTTTTTTGTCAGCTTTACAGGTGTCCAAAAGTAGCATATGAACAAAAATATCATACCGGCCATGATGTACGGATGAGACGGTGGCACTGAAGAAACAGGAAGCAGAACTGGAGGTGGCAGAAATGAAGATGTTGAGGTTCTCGCTGGGAGTGAGCAGGTTGGATAGGATTAGAAATGAGTTCATTAGAGGGACAGCCAAAGGTGGATGTTTTGGAAACAAGGTTCGAGAGAGAAGACTTTGATGGTTTGGACTTGTTCAGAGGCGAGAGAGTGAGTATATTGGTAGAAGGATGTTGACGATGGAGCTCCCAGGCAAAAGAGCGAGAGAAAGACCAAAGAGAAGGTTTATGGATGTGGTGAGGTCAGTTGGGGTTAGAGAGGAAGATGCAGGAGATAGGCTAAGATGGTAAAAGATGACACGCTCTGGTGACGCCTAACGGGACAAGCCGAAAGGAAAAGAAGAAAGAAGATTACAGCTGTCAACGTTGCAGCCCAACATGCTATCATATTATTTAGCCATTTTGAAGTCATGTTGACCAAGTCACCACTAAATGAGTCAAGTGTCTTTTAAATCTTCACCAGCCTTCAGGTATTTTCAGATACTATAAATCTGCACCCACCGTATGCTGGTCTTTGCTCACCTTTCCCCTTGGGTAACTCAGCTGAGATGACCTTTTACAGTGTGTAAGGTGTATCCACGTGTTTCTTTCTGCTATTTTGTCCATGTCATTCAGCTCTTGCTCAGTCTATGCCAGTGTTCAGGTAAAACTGCATGTACAGTAGATGTTAATTCATAAACAGACATAGGATGAAAAGACAAATGGCAGTAATAAGGTTATTAAAGCACAGTAAAAAAAAATTTTCCTGATGGTGTAGTGCAGGGATGTCAAACTCATTTCTCTTGCGGGGCATGTTGTAGTTCGGGTTTCCCTCAGAGGGACATTTCAAGTGAAGGCAGTGTGGGATCGATTCCCGCTCAGTCAACACCTGCACTGTGGCTGGCTGGCGACCAGTTTGGGGTGTAGTCTGCCGCTGCCCAAAGTTAGTTGGGATTGGCTCCAGCTCTCTCTCCGAATAAATGCAGAAGGGTTGCGTCACGAAAGGCATCCGGCGTAAAAAAATCCAAAATACAGTTACTGCCGCACCACCATGACAATGGCACAAAAATGGCTTCACACATCAATGCTAAGAAAATTCCCAATTTGTTTCTAGTCCTATCAAATTAATGCATGTGAAATTTCCGAGTGACACGCCATTAGAAAACAATGTTTTTTTTTTAGCTTTTCAAAAGAAGTTAATGGATACACAGAATGCCCCAACATTTTTTTTTTTTTTTTTTGCATTCGTTATCAATTAATAGTATTGGTATTATCTCTGGATCTGTGGAAACAATACAATCTTTTAGACACGTTTTTTGTATGTAGTTATCCAATTTGTTTTGTTTTTATTTTATTTATTTTTTTTTTTTTTGGGGGGGTGGGACCTTGAGTGGTTCCCACAGGTACCACTCGAACAGAAAAATGAAAATAAGGGATAGCGTTTTCATCCAACACCTAACAGCAAAATTTAACTGTTTAGTCACCATTATGACAGCAGTCTCACTCCCATGTGTAACAGGACTACAGCGACCTTGGCAGTGGGAATGAGAACAGCTATCTTACACGTGGCCAGTAAAAAAAATTAGTTTTGTCTGTGTTAACGATGGTTTCAAAAGCAAAAACTTTCCTACAATGAACAAATGAACCCAAGTACCCCTTTTTGCAATTTTTTAAGATGTTTGGGGTTGTTAATAACTCCTGAAAGGGACCCACTTGTGTGAGTTTTTTTCCCCCCTTCATCATTCGTCTAGCTCTCGTGTGGAAAATATTGGTAATTTGTATTGTCTCCCAAACAGTGTTTTGAATGGCATGAGACCCTTAGGTGCTTGTAATGTATGTTTAGTTAGACTAAATCTATCATTGTGTCCAAATTGCCCCTACGTGTGATTGTGAGTGCGGCTGTTTGTCTCCATGTGCCCTGCAATTGGCTGGCAACCAGGTCAGGGTGTACCTTGCCTCCTGCCCGTTGACAGCTGGGATAGGCTCCAGCACTCCCCGCGACCCATGTGAGGATAAGCGGCTAAGAAAATGGATGGAGGGATAAATGGATGTGCAGCTTGAGGAAACTGACCACGTTTTGGATGCACATTCCCTTGTGGATTATGTCGCACGCAGATCAAAGCAGCCCTTTTTTTATTTATTAGAAAACAGACAAGGTCGAAAGGAGGGGTGAGCAGATGAAATGAACAATCTAGGATGATGATGTGGCACATCATACGATGATGATTTAGCGCATTCTTTGGTTATGATGGAGTTGTCCTTGGCCACTTCTAAAAAGATACTGTTGCATCTGTGGGTAAGGAGTTCGTCCTGTGAACAAGACTATTCGAAGCAAGGATGACACGATGCAGGCTAAATATACCTACGATAAAAGAATACATAATAAACATATTCACAACAACCCTAACAAAAACAACCAAAAAAAGTTGTAGTTTTGTATGTAATTATGCTAGCCCGAATTGGCGACAGTTGAGTCCAAGGGTAACGAAAAGCATCCCGGGTGAACATTGACATCCCCCCGAGTCAATGGGATAGCAGGAAGTTGCTATGGTGATAGCCAATGGGAGAGCAGCTCTATCGCAACAAACAAACCAAGATACAGGATTATCATAGTCAAAGATTGACGTCGCTCCTAGCCAATAGGATGCCAGGAAAATGCTACTGCGATAGCCAATGGAAGAGCAGCTGATGAGACAAGCTGAAAGTAAAGAAAATTTCAGAAAAAGAATATACCAACAGATAAACATGATGGTGGTAATATAAAGATCTCTCTGCGGCAATTCTCCTTCTGGACCTCGCTAATTTACTATAATTGATGGAACCGTGAATTCTGCAATCTAACATAAAATTCTCAATAAGAATGTTCCGTCATCACTTAGTGACCTCCAGATGAAGGATACTTGTGTTGTGACAAAATACCGATTTAAAACACACAAGTCACCTTCAGAACGGCTTGAGAAAGCTAAATCATTTTGTAGTGGCCTTCTCAAACTCCAGACGTTAATCTGATAGATATGCAGTGGGATGACTTTAAAACGTCTTTGGTAATTTTCTTCTTCTTTTCCTTTCGGCTTGTCCCGTTAGAGGTCGCCACAGCGTGTCATCTTTTTCCATCTTAGCCTATCTCCTGCATCTTCCTCTCTTGCCCCAACTGCCCTCATGTCTTCCCTCACCACATCCATAAACCTCTTTGGTCTTGCTCTCGCTCTTTTGCCTGGCAGCGCCATCCTCAGCACCCGTCCACCAATATTCTCACTCTCTCGCCTCTGAACATGTCCAAACCATCGAAATCTGCTCCTTCGAATCTTGTCTCTAAAACATCCAACTTTGGCTGTCCCTCTAATGAGCTCATTTCTAATCCTACTCAACCTGCTCACTCCGAGCGAGAACCTCAACATCTTAATTTCTGCTACCTCCAGTTCTGCTTCCTGTTTCTTCAGTGCCACCGTCTCTAATCCGTACATCATGGCCGGGCTCACCACTGTTTTGTAAACTTTGCCCTTCATCCTAGCAGAGACTTTTCTGTCACATAACACATCAGACACCTTCCGCCAGCTGTTCCAAGCTGCTTGGATCCGTTTCTTCACTTCCTGACCACACTCACCATTGCTCTGGATTGTTGACCCTAAATATTTGAAGTCCTCCACCCTCGCTATCTCTTCTCCCTGTTGCTTCACTCTTCCCCCTCCACCTTTCTCATTCACACACACATATTCTGTTTTACTTCGGCTAATCTTCATTCATCTCCTTTCCAGTGCACTCTCCATCTTTCTAATTGTTCCTTTGCATACTCCCTGCTTTCACTGCATATCACAATATCATCTGTGAACATCATGGTCCAAGGGGATTCCAGTCTAACCTCATCTGTCAGCCTATCCATTACCACTGCAAACAGGAAGGGGCTCAGAGCTGATCCCTGATGCAGTCCCACCTCCACCTTAAATTCTTCTGTCACACCGAAGGCACACCTCACCATTGTACTGCTGCCATCATACATGTCCTGTACTATTTTAACATACTTCTCTACCACATCAGACTTACGCATGCAGTACCACAGTTCCTCTCTTGGAATCTGTCATAGGCTTTCTCTAGATCCACAAAGACACAATGTAGCTCCTTCTGACCTTCTCTGTACTTTTCCACTAGCATCCTCAAGGCAAATAATGCATCTGTGGAACTCTTTCTAGGCATGAAACCATACTGTTGCTCGCAGATACTTACTTCTGTCCTGAGTCTAGCCTCCACTACTCTTTCATATAACTTCATTGTGTGCCTCATCAACTTTATTTCTCTATAATTCCCACAGCTCTGAACATTGCCTCTGTTCTTTAAAATGGAAACTAGAACACTTTTCCTCCATTCTTCAGGCATCTTTTCGCCCACTAGTATTCTGTTGAATAAGTTGGTCAAAAACTCCACAGCCGTCTCCCCAAATTGCTTCCATACTTCCACTGGTATGTCATCAGGACCAACTGCCTTTTCATTTTTCATCCTTTGTAGTGCCTTTCTCACTTCCCCTTTACTAATCATTGCCACTTCCTGGTCCTTCACACTTGCCTCTTCAACTATTCCTTCGCTCTCATTTTCTTCATTCATCAACTTCTCAAAGTATTCTTTCCATCTATTTAGCACACTACTGGCACCAGTCAACACATTCTCATCTCTATCCTTAATCACCCTTACCTGCTGCACATCCTTCCCATCTCTATCCCTCTGTCTGGCCAACCTGTAGAGATCCTTTTCTCCTTCTTTCGTGTCCAACCTGGTGTACATGTCTTCATGTGCCTGCTTCTGTTTCGCCTTTGCCACCTCTACCTTTGCCCTACATCGCATCTCGATGAACTCCTTTAGCCTCTCCTCAGTCTTCTGTGTCCCACTTCTTCTTCGCTAATCTCTTTCCTTGTATGACTCCCTGTATTTTGGGGTCAAACCACCAAGTCTCCTTCTCCCCTTTCCTACCAGAAGACACACAAAGTACTCTCCTGCCTGTCTCTCTGATTTTCTTGGCTGTCGTAGTTTAGTCTTCCGGGAGCTTCTGCTGTCCATCGAGAGCCTGTCTCACCTCTTTCCGAAAGGCCGCACAACATTCTTCCTTTCTCAGCTTCCATCACATGGTTCTCTGCTCTACCTTTGTCTTCTTAATCTTCCTACCCACCACCAGAGTCATCCTACACACCACCATCCTATGCTGTCGAGCTACACTCTCCCCTACCACTACTACAGTCAGTAATCTTCAGACTACATCGTCTGCACAAAATATAATCCACTTGCGTGCTTCTACCTCTGCTCTTGTAGGTCACTATATGTTCCTCCTTCTTCTGGAAATAAGTGTTCACTACAGCCATCTCCATCCTTTCCGCAAAGTCCACCACCATCTGCCCCTCAAAGTTCCTTTCCTGGATGGCATACTTACCCATCACTTCTTCATCGCCCCTGTTTCCTTTCCCAATATGTCCATTACAATCTGCACCAATCACAATTCTCTCGCTGTCTGGGATGCTCAGAACTACTTCATCTAGTTCCTTCCAGAATTTCTCTTTCAACTCTAAGTCACATCCTACCTGTGGGGCATAGCCGCTAACCACATTATACATGAATCCACTTGGTAGGGTCCCTTCCACCGTTCACTCGACCACGTTTTCCTCTTGACGACCTCGATGAAGACCCACTCTCCGATTGAAGTTGGACGTCGATGATGCTATATGGATAATATCATATCTGGCGCTTCATTGGTATGGCGACATTCACGGTATTCAAGAGTCTTCCTCATATAATAGGCCAAGTCATGTAATGAGTCTCGGGCGTCCTTTGTTTTCAGTGTCAAGTCAGGTATAGTGTATGGCCTTCCATACAACAGTTCAAAAGAAGTTAGATTTTGTCTTTCTACAGGCAAGATATGCATATTCATTTTTACAATATCAATACAGTAAGGCCATGCTCTCCCCGTCTCCTTCATAGTTTTGATCAACTTATTTTTTATAGTACCATTTGTTCGTTCAAGCAACTTTCATATGAGGTATATATATATATATATATATATATATATATATATGATATACCTTATTCATGAAATGAGAACCATTGTGATTCCTGATAACTCCCGGGATTCCAAATTGAATCGGAATCGGATTATCACTTGCAGCATTGCTTGTTGACGCCGAGGGAAAAAAAACTATTTGTTTCGAGAAATCTTCAGTGATTTTAAGCTAAAATATAGTGCCTTGTGAAAGTATTTGGTTCGCTTGAGCTTTTCAACATTTTGCCACATTTCAGGCTTCAAGCGTAAAAATATAAAATGATTTTTTTTGTCAGAAATCAACAAGTAGGACACAATCATGAATTAGAACAAAATTTATTGGATATTTTATATTTTTTAACAAATAAAAACATAAAGTGAGGCTTGCAATATTATATGGCCCCCTTGCATTAATACTTTGTAGCGCCACCTTTTGCTGCAATTACAGCTGCAAGTCGCTTTGGGTATGTCTCTCAATTTTGCACATCGAGAGACTTAAAAGCTAGCCCATTCTTCTTTGCAAAACAACTCGAGCTCAGTGAGGTTGGATGGGAGAGCATTTGTGAACAGCAGTCTTCAGCTCTGTCCACAGATTCTCGATTGGATTTAGGTCTGGACTTTGACTTGGCCATTTTAACACCTTGATATGTTTGTGAACCATTCTGTTGTTGATTTGGCTTTATGTTTTGGACCATTGTCTTGTTGGAAGATAAATCTCTGTCCCGGTCTATCGCAGACTCCAAGGTTTTCTTCCAGAATGGTCTTGCATTTGGGTTCATTTATCTTCCCATCAATTTTCATCATATTCCCTGTCCCTGCTGAAGAAAAGCAGGCCCAAACCATGAGGCTGCCACCACCATGTTTGACAGTGGGGATGGTGTGTTCAGGGTGATGAGCTGTGTTGCTTTTACGTTAAACATATCGTTTTGCATTGTGGCCAAAAAGTTAGTTTGGTTTCATCTGACCAGAGCACCTTCTTCCAAATGTTTGGTGTTTCTACCAGGTGGCTTGTGGCAAACTTTAAACGAGACCTTTTATGGCTATCTTTGAGAAATGACTTTCTTCTTGCCACTCTTCCATAAAGGTCAGATTTGTGAAGTGCACGACTGATTGTCGTCCAATGGACAGACTCTCCCACCTCAGCTGTAGGTCTCCGCAGTTCATCCAGAGTGATCATGGGCCTCTTTGCTGAATGTCTGATCAGTCTTCTCCTTGTTTGAGGTGAAAGTTTAGAGGGACGGCCGGGTCTTTGTAGATTTGGAGATTTGCGCTCAGAACGTCACACCGCCTTTAATCTTTTCGACAACAGTATCTCAGACCTGCCTTGTGTGTTCGTTGATCTTCATGATGCTCTCTGCACTTTAAACAGAATCGTGTCTTGGTAGATTTGCAGTGGTCTGATGCTCCTTCCATTTCAATATGATTGCTTGCACAGTGCTCCTTGAGATATTTCAAGTTTGGGAAATCGTTTTGTATCCAAATACGGCTTTTAACGTCCCCAGAATAGTATCTGGGACCTGCCTGGTGTGTTCCTTGGTCTTCATGATGCTCTGTACTTTAAACAGAGCCCTGAGACTATCACAGGGCAGGTGGATTTATCTGGAGACTTGATTACACACAGGTGGATTCTATTTATCGTCAGTCAACATAGGATCATTCAAAGATCCTCACTGAACTTTTAGAGTGTGTTTGGTGCTGAAAGTAAAGGGGCCAAATAATATTGCACGCCCCACTTTTCAGGTTTTTATTTGTTAAAAAAGTATAAAATATCCAACAACCTTCGTTACACTTCACGATTGTGTCCCACTTGTTGAATCTTTTTTTTTTTTTTTTTTTTAAGTATATCTTTATGTTTGAAGCCTGAAATGTGGCGAAAGGTTGAAAAATTCAAGGGGGCTGAATACGTTCACAAGGCACTGTACCGTATTTTTCTGACTAAGTCACAGTTTTTTTCATATTTTGGCCGGGGTTGCGACTTATATGTGAATATATTAACACATTAATACATCCATCCATCCATTTTCCAAGTCGCTTATCGGTTGTTTTCACAAATACAAGAGAGCGCTCTACGCCTGTGTATCTGTACCTCTTGCTTCTGAGAATTCAGCATTTCAACATTAGCTGTAATTTACAATAACAGAGACTGAACAAAAATGCCATTGTAGAGATCATATTCTGCATATTATTTTAAATAACATTATGCTGCTAACCAATGATGATTAAAGTACTTATAATTAATGTGACTTCTATTGCTTCATTCATAGATTAAACTAAATGCAAGCATTGAGACTTCCATCCGTTTATCATGAACGTAATTCAATTTGATTTGCTATCATGATGGTGCGACGGTGAACGGTTCTTGCCAACAAGATGTCTTTTTTTCCTTCCTTACCACACTCACCATTGCTCTGTATTGTTGACCCCAAGTATTTGAAGTCGTCCACCCTCGCTATCTCTTCTACTTGGAGCTTCACACTTCCTCCTCTGCCTCTCTCATTCACCCTCTTATATATATTTTACTTGAGCTAATCTTCATTCCTCTCCTTTCCAGTGTACCTCCATCTTTCTAATTGTTCCTCCGCCTGTTCCCTGATTTCACTACAGTTCACAATATCTGCGAACATCATGATCCAAGAGGATTTTAGTTTAAGCTATCCATTACTAACTCAAACAGGAAGGGTTTCAGCGCAGAACCCTGATGCAGTTCCACCTCCACCTTAAATTCTTCTGACACACCTACGGCACATCTCTCCGCTGTTCTGCTGACCTCATACATGTCCTGCATCTAACATATTTCTCCGCCACACCAGACTTGCGCATGAAGTACCACAGTTCCTCTCTCTGTCATAGGCTTTCCGAAGGTCTACAAAGTCACATTGTAGCTCCTTCTGACCTTCTCTGTACATTTCGTCAAGCATCCTCGAGGCAAATAATGCATCTGTGGTACTTTCTAGGCATGAAAACATACTGTTGCTCACAGATACTTTTGTCCTGAGTTTAGCCTCCACTACTCTTTCCCATAACGTCATTGTCTGGCTCATCATCTTTATTCCTCTGTAGTTTCCACAGTTCTGAACAGCGCCTTTGTTCTTACCAGGCACATTCTCAGTTGTCATGTAACGTAAGCATATCGTTCAGCCTTTTGTTGCCTCTATTCTATTTTTAGTTTAAATTTTTCGTGATTTAAATTTTAAATGACGTGTCTGTTCGGACCGAATGTTCTGAATGCTCGATGTGGAACGCTCCTGGTGACGACTTCAGTGGACTAAAATCATCATCTGTGCAATCTCGTACCCATATTGGAGCCGTATCTTTTTTGCGTTGAAGCTGCTCTGCTTAAGTTAGCCTAGCCTATATCGCTAACAACAAAACCCGTCTGTATTGTAATACTGAGGAGGAAAACATCAAATGCTAGCACCTACACATCCTGCAAAACCTATGTATCGTATACAACGAGGATCGTGAGTACTCATAAGCAGTTTGGCAACTGGAAACGTCAACTTAAACTTGCCTAGTATTCTTTAGCTCAGCTTGCTAACAACGAGACGCGTTTGTGATCAAATCGTGGCTGTTGAAGAAACATTGAACATGGACTCAACCTGCAATTACTAGACTGAGAACCATTGTGGTTTGAATCTCTTCCATTCCCATATCCTTGAAATCGCCATATTTATATTTTCACAAAGGTAGTATGTGATTTGTGTACCTTATGTGCTGACTGTGTTTATGTGATTGCTTTCATTTGACCTTAACATTAACAAAGATTAGGTAGTATGTGAATTGTGTATCTTATGTGCTGACTTTGTTTATTTGATTGCTTCTTCTTTTTTGACTATCTGCAGCTTGTTGGGCAGCACAATATTGTGCAAGCTATCGGCCGGTCCCAAGCCTGGACAAATGCAGAGGGTTGCTTCAGGAAGGGCATCCGGCTTAAAACTGTGCCAAACGTATATAAGCGTTCATCATACAAATTCCATAACGGTCCGGTCGTGGCCCGGCCTTCCTACACCCGGCCCCGGAACTGTTAATTTGCAAGGCATAGGTAGAAATTCAGATAATGTAGTTCGAAGGCAACAACAAAAATAAAAGCAGGAAAGCGGCTTAGTTGGCAGAAGAAGAAGAGGAATGCACAGCCCCTACAGCTGTGTGTAGGGGCTTTGAATATTGGGACTATGACAGGAAAAGCTCAGGAGTTAGTTGACATGATGATTAGGAGAAAGGTTGATATATTTTGCATCCAAGAGACCAAGTAGAAAATAATGTCTTGGAGATGAAAAGAGTATCAGATCGAGTGATGATGAAATTTGAAATTGAGGGTATTATTTATAATGTGATTAGCGCCTATGACCCACAAATAGGATGTGACCTTGAGTTGAAAGAGGAATTATGAAAGGAACTCGACGAAGTAGTGAATTTCCCCCAAAAATGCAACTTATACTCCAGTGCGACTTACACATGTTTTTTTGCTTCTTTTTATGTATTTTATGGCAGGTCCGACTTGTACTCCGGATGTAAATGGCAAAAAGATGGGCTGATTAGGAGAAAGCATATTTTTAAAATAGCTCTTACTTGTATGGAAAAACCAGTCACCGCTGATACTGTGCCTGAATTGGACATAGGCAACCTCAAGTACCCACAGGTTCAGACAGATGGCAATAAATCCTGGATGATCTGTCATGCACTGCAGTGGATAGTCTGGATCATCCGCTATTTTAGAGTCAACAGACTCTCATGGCAACGATTTATTTGTGTGATACAGCTGGAAATAAGTATTTGAACACCTGTCTGTCAGCTAGAATTCTGATCCTGAAGGACCTGTTAGTCCGCCTTTAAAAATCCACCTCCACTCCATGTATTATCCTGAATCAGATGCACCTGTGTGAGGTCGTTAGCTTCATAAAGACACCTGTCCACCCCATACAATCAGGAAGACTCAAACTTGAAACATGGCCAAGACCAAAGAGCTGTCCACTGACACCAGAGACAAAATTGTACAACTCCACACAGTTGGAAAGGGCTATGGAGAAAGGGCCAAGCAGCTTGGTGAAAAAAGATCCACCTGTTGGAGCAATCATTAGAAAATGGAAGAAGCGAGACATGACAGTCAATCTCAATCAGAGTGGAGCCCCATGCAACATATCACCTCATGGGGTCTCAAACATCCTTATAAAGGTGAGGAATCAGCCCTGGACTACACGACAGGACTTGGTCAATGACCTGAAAAGAGCTGGTACCACCATTTCCAAGGTGACTGTTGGTAATACACTAAGACATCATGGTTTGAAATCATGCATGGCATGGAAAGCTCCCCTGCTTAAACCAGCACATGTCAAAGCCCATCTTGAGTTTGCCAATGGCCATTCGGATGATACAAAGTAGTCAAGTTTTGTGGTCAGATGAGACCAAAATGGAACCTTTTGGTCATAATACTACAAACCGTGTTTAGAGGAAGACGAATGATGAGTTCCATCCCAAGAACACAATCCCGACTGTGAACCATGGGGGTGGTAACATCATGCTTTGGGGGTGTTTTTCTGCACATGGGACAGGACGACTGCATGTATTAAGGAGAGGATGACGCCGGCCATTGTGAGATTTTAGGGAACAACCTCTTTCCCTCAGAGCATTGAAGATGGGTCATGGCTGGGTCTTTCAACATGACAATGGCCCGAAGCACACAGCCAGGAACTCCAAGAAGTGGCTCCGTAAGAAGCATATCAAGGTTCTGGCGTGGCCTAGCCAGTCTCCAGACCTAAACTCAATAGAAAATCTTTGGAGGGAGCTGAAAATCCATGTTTCCCACCGACACCCCAGAAACCTGTCTGATCTGGAGAAGATCTGTGTGGAGGAGTGGGCCAAAATCCCTCCTGCAGTGTGTGCAAACCTTGTGAACAACTATAAGAAACATTTGACCTTTGTAATTGCAAACAATGATTACTGTACGAAATATTAACATTGGTTTTCTCAGGTGTTCAAATACTTAATTGTAGCTGTATCACACAAATAAATTGTTAAAAAAAAATCATACATTGTGATTTCTGGATTTTTCTTTTTAGATTATCTCTCACAGTGGACATGCACCTACGATGCAAATATCACACCCCTCCATGACTAAATGGGGGAACTTGCAATATAGCAGGGTTGAAGTACTTATTTTCTTCACTGTATTTATTCAGGATAGCTCAGCTCAGTTTACCCTTAAACCTACGTGTGATGTCACGAATTTTTGAGCAAATTTCCCGTGTGCTCTGATTGTTCAGGGGAATTCATCAATGTGTAATCAATTTTTGCCGATAATCGATACCTACAAATGTTTCCTTCATATCTGATTTCAGATTCGAATTCACGTTTAAAAAAAAAATGTATAATAGAAGCAAAAGTTCATTTGAACACTTTCTATACCCTTTAAAATCCCCTGCCAGGATGAGGAAGGCACCAGGGTGGAATGTCTGCTCATGACTGATGAGCCGGTGGAGTTTGTTCAGTGCCTCGCTCAGTGCCTTGTTGGTTGAGCTGGAAGGGATGTAAATAGCTGGGAGCAAAACAGCAGTAAAGGCAAGTCGAAAGTCCGGCACTTGATGACTGTCAACTCTAGCACCGGTGAACAGTGTTTTCAAACCAAGGAAGTGTCGTGGCACCAGGCATCAATGATGTAACACATAGACCCCCCGCCATGAGTTTTCACTCCCTTGATACGCCCTCTGTTTGCCTGGTGGCATGTTAGCCAGCCTAGCTGAATGGCACAGTCCAGGAGGCTATCCTTGAGCCAAGATTCCATGAAAACAAAGCCACAGCCTCACTTGGGCTTTTTGTAGATGTGTGGAGTAAACAGATACAGTCCATCCTGTTGTCCAGCATGTGTATGTTGCCCAGGGTGATAGTAGTAGAACTAGCCATTGTGGGGTGACTGCTAGTGTTGCGAGAACACTTCTACGCTTAGCTCTGCTTCCTTTTGTTCTGCCTATGGTACTTCCACTGCGGGCTCAATGCAGGAGTGGTGGTTGTAGATTGCGCTGGCCTCCAAATCTTTGTGCAGCTGTACTACTTGATGGGAATACAATTTTAAAAATGCATATATTTTAACATGTATTTTTATGAACTGTAACTTCATAGCTCATAGAGATGCATTTTTTTCAATACAGTTTAGTGACTCTGACCCAGTTCCCAACACACCCTTCCCCATAATAACGTGATTAACTGCATTCCTCCCTCCAGCTCTGCTGTGCGAGACCGCCATAAAAGATGTCTGCTGGACCTTACACTAATTCACAGTTTACCATCTTCAAAAAGACTTCTTCTTTTGAATCTGTCCGAGAATACCAACCTGAGACAGATCAACGACGGAATCAAAATACAGCACAGAACTATTTGCTTTATATTAAAAGATTCATGCAAGGAGCCGCCGAACGCCTAATAGGACCAATTGCTAGAACACTGTCACCAGCCAAGGGCATTTGAGTTACTGACAGCAATGTGGACTTCCATTCAGGGTTTCCTTTCAATGATGATGAAATGTCTGTTTAGATATTTCACAAACTCTGCAGAAATATTCAAAATGTATGCTTTGATGTCTGTGTCAGTGCATCAATTTTACATGTGCAGCTGCAAGATTTTGAAAACTGTCTTGTAGTGTTGCATTGAACCTTAAGTTGTAGATTTCCCAAGACTAAAATGTTAACCATCATTTCATATGCTTAAGCTGAGTAAGAGAACAAAGTTGGGAGTGTTATAGAGTAATATAAGGTTTTAGAAACCCATATTTTGGGTCATAATTGTGGCCTAGATTCTGCGTCCCCCAGAGTATTTAACCTTTTGCACCCACCTCTTGGTCATCTTGCTTGTTTGGGCTGACCGCTGCATCCCTAACCTGTGGATCACAACAGTGATTCGAGCATCCAGAACAGCTGCCGCTGAGTTATCAGATACATGCGTTTAAAAATGTGCAAAATTAATGTCCTATAATCAAGGGGAAAATACTAATTTCATACAACAGTTTACGGCCATACTACCCTGAGAATGCCCAATCTTGTCATAAAGCAGAAGCTAATCGGGTTTGGCCCTGGTTTGTACTTGGATGGGAGACTGCTTGGGAATACCAGGTGCTGTAAGATTCTCTCCCTGGCTAAATGTAGAGGAGTTACGTCAGAGCCTCAGATGTAAAAACTGTGCCAGACAAATGTGTGTTCATCTAAGATGACATGCTGTGGCGACCCCTAACTGGACAAGCCGAAAAGAAAACGAGACTAGTTTCATACAAAGTCCCAGCTTTGTACACACTCAACATGGTGCAACATATAAACCCTCACATTTTAGCCCTGCAACACACAATGTCCTATTTCCCTTTCTGTAGGCCTATTTTTATTCCACCATTATTCATTTCCTTGTTGTAGTTACTTTGTGTTTCCCCTTAGATTTCATGAAATATTCTATAAAATTCCACTCTTCTGTTTTGTGTTTTGAGTTCTAATTTGACTATTTCATAAAATGTAGATAACTTTAAATTGAGACTGATAAAAGATTTCTTGTCACTTCGTACATTTTACACTGGTTAAAAGACATGGTCCCCTCTACAAGACGTTAGTTTAATTCTGACAAACTTATATCAGACTCAGCTGTGAAGTGAACACATGTATTCACCTTTAATGAATTAAATTAAATAAAAAATTTCTATCTAAACACCAGTATAAGATACGGCAATCAGTCAATGGTGTTGAATCTACAGGATTTCCCCCCCTCTTAGTCATTTTCTATTTGTGGAATGCTTTTTTTTTTTCAGGCTTATCTCGAAGCATTCTATAAATTCTGTTCCAACCTGGGAGGAACCACAGCTGATACCATGTGTCCCATCTTGGAGGCAAGTACCTACCGCCCTTGTAATTAGAAAAAAAACACATGCAATATTCATTTCATGGACTTTGTGGCTTTAAATCCTCTCTACCTCAGAATTTCTCCATAGTGCATAAATAAATAATAATGATTATTGATCCAACTATTGTCTTCTGCTTATCCGAGAATGGGTTGCGATGGCTCCAGAAGCAGCATAGGCTTGTCCTGGGGCGTCCCCCGACGTCTCCTCCCAGTGGGATGTGCCTGGAACATCTCACCAGGGAGGCATCCTAATCGGATACCCAGGCAGCTCATCTGGCTCATTGTGGAAAATCAGCGGCTGTACACTGAAACTGAGGGAGAGGCTAGATACCATGTGGATGAAACTCAGTTCAGCCACTTGTATCCAGGATCTTGTTCTTTCAGTCACGACCCGAAGCTCATGACCATTGGTGAGGGTAGGAATGGAGATCAAGTGGTAAATACAGAGCTTTGTCTTTCAGTGTCGCTCCTCCTTCACTGAAATCAACCAAGAGAAAATCACTGCACTGCACTGATCCACCTGTCCTTCTCCCATTCCGTTCTTACTCGTGAACAAGAGTCAAGAAATTTAAACTCCAGTTGGAGCAGGGTCTCATCCCTGTCCATAAGTAAGTCTGTCCATAAGTTATGAACAGAATCAGTGACAAAGAGCAGCCTTGATGGAATCAAACGCTCAGCGGAAACAAGTCCGACTTAATGCTAGTAATCCGGACCAATGTCTGACACCAGTTGTACATGTACTGAACCACCTATATCAGGGGATTTGGTACTCTGGAAGCACCCCCCGCCCCTGTAGGACTGTCAGAGGGACACGGTTGTAAGCCTTCTCCAAGTCCACAAAACACATGTAGACTGCTTAGGCAAACTCCCATGCACGCCCAAGGCCCCTGCCAAGGATTAAAAGCTCCACTGTTCCACGAGCAGTACAAAAACCACACTGCTCCTCCCGAATCAAAGATTCAACATCCTGACAGACCTAACCCTGTCCGCGATGTCCACACAACATTGGAGAGTTGTCAACCAGGACAGCCCTAAACATCAATAAGCTTTTGGAGGTTGAGGCCGAATCTCATCCAGCCCCAGTGCTTTGCCACTGAGGACCTTTTTAACAACCTTGGTACCCTCAACCCTGAGATAGGACAGCCCACTCCAGAGACCCCAGGCTCTGCTTCATGGGAAGGCATGTCTGTGGAATTGAGATCTTTGAAGTACTCTCTCTACGAGACTCAGTATTGTCTGTACACCGCTTCCTTCTCTGAGTCGCCAAATGGTGGCAAAATTTTCTTGAAGCCATCTGGAAGTTGTTCTTCATGGCCTCATCGAACTCCTCCCACGTTCAAGTTTTCGCCTCAGTGCCCTCCAAAGCTGCATCCCACTTAGCCAGCCATTACCCGTCAGCTACCTCAGGTGCCCCACAGGCCAAAAAGGCCCAATGGTACTCCTTCTTCTTCTGCCTGACAGCATCCCTCACCGCTGATGTTGACCAACAGATTTGGGGATTGCGTCATGACATACATCCATTATCTACTGATTTTCCAGATCGGGTCGCGGTGGAAGTAGCTTCAGCAGGGATACCCATACTTCCCTTTTCCCAGCCACTTCTTCCAGCTCTTCCGGAGGTGTTCCCAAGCCAGCCGAGAGACATAGTCTCTCCAGCGTGTCCTGGGTCGTCCTCGGGGTCTCTTTCCAATGGGACATGCTCTGAACACCTCACCAGGGAGGCCTCCAGGAGGCATCCGAATCGGATGCCCTAGCCACCTCATCTGGCTCCTCTCACTGCGGAGAAGTAACGGCTGGAAAAGTTTTTCGAACTGCAACTTAGGTGTCCTGGTCCCAAGTGTACATATGGTCACCCTTATACTTGAAGGTTTTGTTCATTGTGGACAATCCATCATGGATCGTGGGGGTCGTTCCACCTCACCACACCCTTCCAGGTATCACTGCTATTGCCCACATAAGCATTATAGTCCCCCTGCAGAACAGTGGAGTGGATGATTTGCTGCATACGCACAAACAACCGACAGTACCACCACTACCACCCCCCACTCAAACGCAGAAGAGGCCAGGTGAACCCCAACGTGCACGTGCTAAGCCAAGGTTCAATAAATACACCCACACCTACTTTGTGTCTCTCACTTTGGAGCAACTCCAGAGTGGAAGAGAGTCCAATCCTTCTCAAGAGGATAGTTACCAGAGGCCAAGCCTTGTGTGGAGCCGAGCCTGACTGTGTCTAGTTGTAACATTCCGACCTCACACTCAAGCTCAAGCTCCTTCCATGCCAGAGAGGTAACATTTTATGTTCCTAGAGCCAGCTTTTGTCACGAGGGGTCTGATCGGCAAGTTCCCCGTCTGTGGTCACCGCCATGCTCACATTGCACCCAACCCCTGTTACTCCTGTCACAGATGGTGAGCCCATGGGAAAGGGGACCAATCTTACCCTTTTTCGCTGTGCCCAGTAGGACCCCATGGTTTCAGCACCGGCCACCAAGTGCTCCCCTTTGACCCCTGGCTTCAGGTCTCACTCTAGAGTGGGTCCCCGGTGTTGGAGCTGTGCTTTCTATGGTCCCTCACCTCCGGACCTATTTGCTATGGGCAAAAAGCCCCAGACAACTTAGCTCCAAGGATGACACACACACACTCCTCCACCACTATAAGGTGACACGATCAGGACTCGTTATTAAAATAGTATTTTCGATTTGTACCAATGAAGTGATGCGTGCTCATTTTTTTGTTGTTGTCCTGTTTGGCTGATAGATCAAGCATAATGGGGAATCAGCATCACTTTTTTCCCCACACTTTTTGTTTAGCCACTTTTTAAGCTTCCCCTGTGGTTTCTTAGTGTTATAGTTGTTTGAGAATTATTCAATGGAGTTGAACAGAACAGAATGTATAGAAAACAGAGGGAGACATGGTGCTAATTGTAAACAGAAAAAATAAATTACATATCGTCCACCCATCAAATTTTTGAGCCGCTTATCCTCACAAAGGTCGCGGTTGTCCCACAGCCTATCCCAGCTATCTATGGGCAGGCGTCAGGGTACCCCCTGAACTGGTTGCCAGCCAATCGTAGGGCACATAGAGACAGATGAGTCACACTCACAATCACACCTACAAGCAATTTAGAGTCTCCAATTAATGCGTGTTCTTGAGATGTGGGAGGAAATTGAAGTGCCCAGAGAAAACCCACGCAGTCACACAGATAACATGCAAACTTCACATAGGCAGGGCCAGGATTTGAACCCTGGTCCTCAGAACTGTGAGGCCAACGATATAACTAGATGTTCCACCATGCTGCCCTCATTACATATCAACAACAAGGAAACATTAAAGTGCCACTGGCTCCAAAAAACATGAAATTTAGTGTGCTGTTAACCCCAAAAAATCAGGTGGAATGGAATCATCAGTTTGTTCACAGCATGTCAGAATGTTGCTGTATATTGATTTTTATGCTCTCGCGCCATGAAAAGTCTGTGGACCTTGTGAGCTTGAAGAAGAAGCCGGAAGTGATGTATTTTGCAGACAAGTTCAGCTGCACGATCGAGTGTATTTACCTCTAGTACAGACAAGAAATTAGCTTAGAAATTGTCTCGTGTTGCTGGATTTTGCTACTCGGGAGGATGGATTCACTCTTCACACATTTCCAAAAGAGTGCAAAGGACAAAAGCTTTGTGGGTTACAAATGAAAGGTAGGTGTGTATAGAGCTAGTAAAAAAAAATAGAAGAATTGGTGGACTAATTTGTCTCGGTTTATAGCATATGTTTCGTGTGAATTTAGGATAAATCACCTTGGTCAAACTAGCAAAATATAACAAAGCACTTGTATTGTGTTGAAGACAATTTAATCACACAATAACATACAAAACACAACAATTACAAAATAGAACTACAAAGACAGTTTAGTAGCGTGTAACACAAGCTAACTAGCCAAATAGCGTATAGTCACCATTGTCGAATGAATGTTCCAAAGAGGTGAATGGTATTTCCAGCAAATGTTCCAGAAATGTGACGGAAGGCGGGAGGCAGTGTGGCGTCTGTGTAATTCTGTACTTGTCTGAAAGCAGTAGTACTTATAAAAAGCTTTGTCGACAGCCACCCTCATCCTTATAGGAAAATTCTAGAAATACGTTTCTGACATAATGGAGTCTTTCTCTTGGAACGTAACACAAGAGCCACATCATAACTTAAAGTATGTAAGTAATAAAGTATAAAGAATGAATAACTAAAATAACAAGACACACACACACACCCCCTGGCATGGGTCCCCCTGAGTATGCTACAGCCACAAGACATGTAAAAGGGTTAGGAAATTGAACAATTATGGGACAGTCATTTTGAATATTTCATTGGGCCCCACGTCTGTTTCTGTCGGGGAGTCTGTTGTCAGTGGAGATGTGATCCGCATGTCGTCTAAATATGGCTCGGAACTATATGGTAAAAAAATCGCCCCGGTCTCTTCACTCGCTTCTGAGATGCGTAAGGAAAAATCAGAAAATCATTCTCATTCATATGCCATTGCATTCGGCACAGCGTGTTTTCAATGCCAGGAATCCAGTGTGATGCCTACACATGACGTCACAGACAAATATGGCCTATACTGGGATGCACATTGTGTCGAGACAGACTTATGCACTTTTGTGGTATTTGCAGTTTTGATAATACCCATTTTAAAATGTGATTTTTGTATCAGTGGCACACAAATATCGATGTTGCATGACACTGTAGTGCAGGGGTGCTCAGTGTGTCGATCTCAAGGCAGTTTTGGTTGATGGCCTGACGGCATGCCCAAAAAAACAAAAAAGACATAATCGTATCATCGATCTCGTCGCTTGATTCAGGTGTGGCGAATACGTCGATTGCACGCACATAAAGGTGCGTTCTAGCAAGCTGGCCTCCTATTTATTGTCACTCTTTTGATTTCTCCACGGCAATTGCAGCAATGCGTGTGTGACCCCCAACCCCCCTCCACCTACATCGGTAGATCGCGAGAGGCTGGCTGCTTGAAAAGTAGATCTTGGGGTAAAAAAGTCTGGACACCTCTGATGTAGTGTCACACACTGTGAGGGAAGGATAGGACAAGATAGGATAGGGAATAACCATTGCAGGGTCAGGAACCCTGCTATACAACTAGTGTGGTGGGACTAAGTGAAATATATTCTATTCTATTGAAAGACAATATAAATGGGGAAATAGACAGTTTGCATATAGAGGAGTCGCAATAATGTCTGTCAATAATGTTGCAAGAAATGAGTGGTCCTGCACCCAGTGAAAGAGTCCTAGGGACATGTTACCAAGGACACATGCAAGTGAATTCACACCGTTGAACATGCAAAAAAAACTGATGGAAATGTCTATTACTTGCTCTGGCTGTAACACAGAAGCACATGACCCCACTAGATCTGTTAAGGATAGGATCGGGCTCACTGGTCCACCCGAGAACAACCCGGTGGACAGGGCATGTCCCAAGGTGAAGGAACCAAGGAGTCTGCCGGCGCCTCCAAGGTGCCCCGATAACTGGCCGCACGGCGTTGGCTGCAGGGACCCAATACCATGCCTCCTCTTCCCCCAAGCAAATTTGTTAACGGGAACCCAGGCATTCTCTTCGGGCAATCTTCAGCCTCGTTAGACATTTTCACAAATATCAGAACTGGTCAAAATCAACAATACTCCCAATAACTGCAAACTCGTGGACTCATGCAGATTTAATCCCAGATTCCTATAGGAGTAGGGTCATACCAATAACAAATATTAAATATTTACGTATCAATGTCTCATCAAATCTCACAGACTAACCAATCTGAAATACACACCACTGTAAAAAATGTTAGCTCACTTATGACTTCTTTCCGATATTACTGGGTACAATACCTACAATATTAAAAAAAAAATCTTACCTCAAATAAATTATTTTCAATGATTCATTCCATTTAAGCCAACAATTAAATGGTTTCAAACCATGGGCTCAGGTGTAATATTTTTTTTATTAAAAAAATATAATTGTACATATAAAAATTCCCCAAAAAAAGAAGGAGGCCTAAATGCTCCCAATTTAAATTATTATTTAGCTAACCAATTCCAATATTTTATCAAATGGTTTCATCACAATGAGGAGTGCAATTCTTGGCTAGATGCGGAACAAACAGGTTGCAGCATTAAACTCCCATTTATTGGTACTAATCTTGAGTGGCATAAATATTCTAAGAATCAAATAATCACATCCACCTGAACGGTTTGATCGCAAAGTCTAGAAAAGAGTTCACCAACCTGCCTGCAGGCGCACGGTTGCCCACGAGGACCACCTTAAAGCAGTGGTACCCAACCTTTTTCGCACTGCGGACCAGTTTCGAAGAGACATTACTTTTCATGGACCTGCTGTCAAGGTGTAGCGCATATATGTATGTGTGTGAGGATGATGGTCTCAGATTTGGAGGTGCTTATTCTCATCCCAGCCGCTTCAGACTTGGCTGCAAACTGCTCCAGTGAGTGTTGGAGGTCATGGCTTGATGAAGCCAACAGAACCACATAATTTGCAAAGAGCAGAGATTCAATACTGAGGCCACCAAAACCGGACACTCACTATGCTTCGGCTGCACTATTCTGTCCGTAAAGGTTAGGAAAAAAATCAATGACAAAGGGCAGCTTTCGTGGAGTCCAACTCTCACCAGAAATTAGTGCGACTTCTTGCCGGCAATGCAGACCAAACTCTGACAGCGGTTGTACTGGGACCGAACAGCCCATATCAGGGGGTTTGGTACCCCATACACTCGAAGAACCCCCCACAAGACTCCCCGAGGGACACGATCGATTGCCTTCTCCAAGTCCACAAAACACATGTAGAGTGGTTGTGCGAACTCCCATCCACCCTCGAGGATCCTTCCAAGGGTGTAGAACTGGTCCACTGTTCCTCGGCCTAGATGAAAACCACATTACTCTTCCTGAATCTGAGATTCAACTTCCCGACGGACCGTCCTCACCAGCACTCTTGAATAAACCTTACCACAGAGGCTGATGAGTGTGATCCCCCCTAGAGTTGGAACACACCCTCCGGTCTCCCTTTTTAAAAAAAAAAGGGGACCACAACCCCAGTTTCCCAATCCAGAGGCACCGTCCCCGATGTCCACGCGATGTTGCAGAGGGGTGTCTACCTGGACAGCCCCGCAACATCCAGAGCCTTTAGGAACTCCTGGTGAATCTTATCCACCCCCGGGGCCCTGCCACCAAGGAGCTTTTTAACCACCTTGGTGACATTAACCCCAGAGATAGAAGAGCCCGCCTCAGAGAACCCAGACGAAGCAACCTCATTGGAAGGGGGGTTTGGTGGAATTGAGGTGGTCTCCCCACCGACTCACAACATCCTGAGTTGAGGTCAGTAGTGCCCCAACCCCACGATAGACAGTGTTTACGGTGCACTGCTTCCCCCTCCTGAGACGCAGGACGGTGGACCAAAGTTTCCTCAAAGCCGTCTTGAAGGTATTCTCCTTGGCCTCACCGAACTCCTCTCATGCCCGGGTTTTATCCTCTGTGACCACCGAAGCTGCATTCCGCTTGGCCAGCCGGTAACTATTAGCTGCCTCAAGAATCCCACAGGCCGATAGGACTCCTTCTTCAGCTTGACAGCATCCCTCACTGTTGGTGTTCACCAATGTGTTCAGGGGTTGCCTCCACGACAAGCATGAACCACCTTATGGCCTCAGCTCCGGTCGGCCCCCTCAGCAATGGAGGCGCGAAACATTGTCCACTCGGATTCAATGTCTCCCGCCTCCCCAGAACATGAGCAAAGTTCTTTCGGAGGTGGGAGTTGAAATTCCTTCTTCCTGGGGAATCTGCCAGCCATTTCCAGCAGACCCTCACAATACGTTTGGGCCTGCCACGTTGGACCGGCATCTTCCCCCATCATCGGAGCAAACTCACCACCAGGTGGTGATCAGTTGACAGCTCTGCTCCTCTCTTCACCTGAGTGTCAAACATACGGTCACAAGTCCGATGACGTGACTATAAAGTCTTTGGGCTGGGCTAGGACTGGCCGTATTGCGGACCCTACGCTTTGTGGTGGGTTTCCTGTTCTCCTGAGGGTGGGGCGGTGAAAGGGTGTCTTGGAAGGACCGCCTTGGGTCCCTCGTCGTGGATGTGTCCTGTCCACAAGGTTGTTCTCTGTTGGACCCCTGGTCCCGGTTAAGTCCATGATTTGATTAGGTGAGGTGCTTCTCCTCCGTGTTGCAGACACATGCATGCAGAATGGTGTGAATTCACTTGCAGGTGTCCGTAGGCACTTACTCCTGGGATTCTTTCACTGGGTGTGAGACTACTCACTTATTTAACAAATAACTCATGTATACATGAAATGCTTATGTATCTCCCCCCCCCCCCCCAAATATTCTCGTTCTTTAGACTTGCGTACGGAATTCACTTACCAGTCCCACCACATTCCAGTTGTATAGCCGGGTTCTTAATCCTTGTCTTCATGCTTCTTCTCCTGTCCTTGTCCTGTTCTTCCTGTACAGATTTTAATGCTACAGTCTCATGCAACATCCATTTTTAATGTTTCTTTGTTGCAGATGTGGAATAATTTACTTTTCTAACTCTTTTTAGAGTTTGCGATTTGTCTCTTCTCCAAGAAATTCTGTTTGACTGATCAACTCTGATCCTCAATAAAACTAATTAAAACATGAAGAAATGACAGAGGAAGCTCAAAATCTCAACAGTGACACAGTAAAACTATTCTGGCATTTTGGGGATGTAGAGTCTCCATTCTGCTTGATCTAGCAGCTGAACATGTCACAAAGAAGGAAAATAAGGCAGTTGAACCCACAAATGACCCTGGAGACCAATGTTTCATTGTCAAATTAAATTAATAAAGTTCCATATCATGCATGCAGTTCCACAAACCCAAGGGCTTTTCCAGAGGAGCCAAGTGAAAAACTCTTGAGGGCCACTTCTCAATATTTTCAAAATTATTTTTATTTATTCATAATAAACAAACTTTCATTGTTTTAATAAGGTGTTAAATTTTTGTGAAGGGTGTGTTTTTTGTAATTTGTGAAAAATAAAAAAAAATGTATGAATGACTACCATTTCTTGTTATCATATGACTGTACAATGAAATCGGAGAGCCTGTCCTGCGTCAGTGCATACATAAAAGCAATATAAAAATAAATACAAATAAAAATTCATGTGTAAAATGGAGTGCATCAACAGTAATGCTCAAAATATTGAAATCAGCGTGCCTTTGCAAGCAAGGCTAAAGAAAAGATGAGATTTCAGGCTGGTGATGTCTCTCAGGAAAAAAAAAAAAAAAAAAAAAACGTTCTTTAGTCTGTTGGTCTTTGCTTTTACGCATCTGTACCGCCTTCTAGGTGGCAGGAGCTCAGTTGATAACCACGGTGTCTAGTGTCCTTCATCTTGTTCTGAGCTCTGCTGAAGCCTTGCTCTGTCCACCCCAGTGGAGCTCCCGTACCAAACTGAGACTGTAGGTCAGCAGGCTCTCGATAGATGAGCGGTAGAAGGCCCCCCGCAACTTTATATCCATGTTATTCTTGCTGACGACTCTCAGGACGTGTAGACACTGTTGAACCTTCTTCTCTGCTGTGATGTCTTTCCAGAAGAGGTCCTCAGATAACCAGACTTGCAGGAACCTGAATATGCGGACTCTTTTCACACAATAGCCGTTGATGAAGAGCGTTTACTTCTATTTCTCCTGAAGTCCATAATGATCTTTTTTTTTTGTTTTTGGTGCCAGATTTTTGTCTGTGCCCCATATTTTGAGATTCTGGATCTCCTTTCTGTAGGGCGCTTTGTCTCCCTGTAAGATCAGACCAACCACTGTTGTGCTGTCAGTGAATTTCACAATGTTATTTTGTAGCCCGGACTGCAGTCAAAGGTATAAGGTACAGAAGGGGGATTAACATGCAGCCCTGTGGTGAGTAGGTGCGCAGTGTAAGTGTGGAGGAAAGGTGGGAGCCGATTCCCACAATCTGGGATCTGTTGGTCAAGAAATTTTTGATCCAGGTGGATGTGACAGGAGGGAGGTCCAAGATGTCCAATTTAGTTATCAGAATGTCTGGAATGATTGTATTAAAGGCAGAGCTATAATCCACAAACCATTCTAATGTACCTCTGCGGTTGTTCGAGGTGACTCAACATAGCGTGCAGAGCTATGCCCATGGCGTCGTCTGTTGATCTGTTCTTTTGATGTACTTCACAACGAGCCTCTTGAAACAATTCAAAATGACTGGTGGGAGGGCAACAGTGCAATAGTTATAGAGGCGAGTTAAAGATTTCTTTGTGAGGATGGGCATGATTATTGTTGATTTGAAAGAGGTGTGGATTACTGCTTGGACCAGTGAGAGGTCTTTCAGAAGATGCTGGACAGCTGGTGGGCAGATGCTCCTGGCCAGCAACCTTCCTGGGGTTCACAGCCAGGAACAGACATCGTGCTCCTCTACAGTAAGTTGAGTTACTGGATCCTGGTGGGGCAGGGGGCCTTGAGCAGCGAAGTCTCACAGAGATGATTTGAAGCAAGCAAAAAAAAACTATTGGGCTCTAATGCGAATGACTCGCTTGTGTCTCCTTGTGTTGCATAAAAGCTTCTGAAGTTTGTGAGGCTCTGTAGACTCTGCCACATGACGTTTGCTGGCAAATTGGCCTCTATCCTGCTTTTGTACCCTTTTTTTTTTTTTTTTTCCAGTTCAGCCCAAGCTCTTCTGGAAAGAGCTCTGACACTTGACCTGAAAGCAGGATTGCGGGCTTTGAGGAGTCAACGGGCCCTGTGGAATCAACGGGCCCTGAGGAGTCAACTGACTTTCTTATTTGGAAAAACCGTAATGCTTTTCTTCACATGCAGTTTGCATGCAGAACTTGATGTAGTCCAGTTTATCCTTTGTGTCTGTCCTGTTCCTGGTTTTCAAATAGAACAGGTCCCAGTCTGTTTGTCAAAAGCAGTCCTGCAGTTTACTTAGTGCAGACTCTGGCCAGATTTTTAGTCTTTATGGTGGACCTGGATCTGCGTCTGATTGGGATTTATGAAGGGATGAGCAGCAGGGAGATGTGGTCTGATTTACCGATGTGGAGGAGCGGTGTCGTTTTATAGCCGTGCTTAATTTTAGAGTACACGTGGTCGAGTCTTTGAACCCCTTATTGGACATTTAACATTCTGGTGTAACATGCTAAACTGGTAATGTGCTAAAGTCTCTGGTGATAATCTGAATGCCTTCAGGGTGGGCCCGCTGCTCTTCATTTATGATGTTCAGCTTTAGAGAGAGCGCAGTATTAACATAAGCATGGTGGTATGTAAACTCAATGTTGGGTGAACAGTGTCTCTCAAAAGCCATGCTGTTGTTGCATCAGTCATCATACACATCAACACAGCCTCCCCCACCTCTCCTTTTGCCGGAGCTTTCGGTCTGATCCCAGCATTGCAAGGTATGGCCTTCTAGCTGAACGCTAAAATCGAGGATGTTCAGCAGTCAAGGACACAGCAATTATCTGCAAGTTGTAATTCCAGATGCTTCATTTTGTTGGCAATTGGATCTGGCGTTTCTGAGGTACAGGCTTGGAAGTGTTGGTCTGTGTGGGTTTTTCATGAGCCTAAGCAGGTGGGCTGACTGAGTGCCCTGCTTCTGCTTGCTCTCCTTCTTCCGGCTGCCTCATTTCGCTGGCCCCACAACAATCCACAGAAAGCCCAGTGGTCTAGCTTGCTCATCTGGAATTTTGTTTGCAGTGAAAGTCGCTTGAAACTGCTGCATTGTCTTGGTTTCCAAAGTCCAAACGTTTATGTGTAGCAATGCAGCGCCAAGGGATATGTGGGCAAAGTGCCCCAAAAAAACTGACAAAATACAAGCACGGATCAGGAGAGCCATAAGCCACTGTGTCCTTGCGCACTGCCATCGTAAAGAGAGAGGGAGAGAAAGAGAGAGCTGCCACCATTATCACCATCAATTAAAATTGTATTAACATTGTTTCACTATTTAGTCAACATTAACCAAAAATGTCAACAGTCAGCCTTCAATTATGTATTTATATTGAAAGTGTGCTGATATAACCATAAAATACAAATCTCACATTCATGATTTCTGGTTGGGACATCCAAATGATTATTTTGAAAAATTCAATTGTTTCTCTTCCTTACTTCCTTACACAGTGCAGTTATTCGGCTAAATTCCCTTGGCCCTCTTCCCTACTCAATCCAGAAGCATTTCCAAAATCAGGACTGGTTTTGGCTTTTGTAAGAAGTCTTTTTTTTTTTTTTTTTTTTTTTTTTTTTTGGATGTGGGGTGTCTAGGTTCTATAGTTGTCAGAAAAGTCACTAAAAGTGTTAGTCGTTGATGTCAGCAACAGTGAATACAGTAGTTTTTGCCTTTGCTCGCTGGTACTCCCATAAACATGCACATCAAAATAACAGCACTGTATACTTAAGATTTTATTTTTACTTCCACCCATGGACATGCTGGATCTGGCCCAGGTCTGCTTTAACCTTTCTGTTTTTGCTGCAGTTTGAGGCTGATCGAAGAGCCTTTATCATTACCATCAACTCATTTGGCACCGAGCTTTCCAAAGAGGACCGTGCCAAGCTCTTTCCCCACTGTGGCAAGCTATACCCAGAAGGCCTTGCTCAACTGGCCCGGGCTGATGACTATGAGCAGGTCAAGGTTGTGGCTGATTACTATCCTGTAAGTTCTAAAGCAATTTGGGCTTACTTTTCACAGTGAGCCACCTTAAATTTGTGACGTGTTGAATGTTTGACAAGCAAAACCTTGATGAATTGCTCCATTTTCCTCTTTTGTCTTCCATTTACCGGGATCCAATTGTATAATTAAATGTAATTGCATTGTCTTCTGTAGGAGTACAAGGTCCTCTTTGAGGGTGCTGGCAGCAACCCTGGCGACAAAACACTGGAGGATCGCTTCTTTGAGCATGAGGTGACAAACACGCAAAAGGAGAGTACTGACTTGCACTAAAGTCTTTTACTAGATGCTTTAATTTCTATTGAGCATATCTTAATTGGAAATTTTTTTAACTCCTTTTTTCAACATCGTGCGATCAAATAGCCTGTAGGTGTTGTCTGTAGCTGTGATTTCTAATCACTCTGCCATGTTACTGTGCCATGTTACATAAGTGTACCATGAGAGATCATCAGGTCTGCCACAGGAGATTATCTAGTTTCACTTGATTAAATAATTACAGTAGCAGATATTTTGTTGGTTCATCTACCTGTGGTATGGTGACCTACTGATCAGCATCTCGCTCTCTCACACCTTTATGGACCCAGGCTCAAATTTGGCCTCGCCTTCGTAGAGTTTGCGTGTTTTCCCTATGCCTATGTCGGTTTTCTCCAGGTACTCTGCTTTCATCCTACATCCCAAAAACATGCTTGTTAGGTTAACTGAAATTGCCCATGAATGTGAGTTTGAACGTTTTTTTGGCTCGGGACTCGTTCTGCTGGAGGACTTTAATGCTGATGTTTGCAATAAGCGTGAGACCTGTAAGGAAGGGCATGATTGGGAAGAAAGACTGCGACCTCGGGTGTCCTGGTGTTCTGTTGTTAGGCTTCTGTGTTCACCACGGATTTTCCATAACTAACACCATCTTCAAGTTAAGTGTGTCCACACGGGGATTTGGCCCCGGGACCCCCCAGGTGGCAGTTAAATGATCGACTTTGTGGTTATCAGACTTGTGGCCGCATGTCTTGGATGCTCAGATGAAGAGAGGAGAAGAGCTGTCAACCGATTGCACTATTTAGGTAGATGGCTCTGAAGGTGATAGAACATGCCAGCTGACTTGGCAAGGCCAAACGTATTGTGATGGTCTGCTGGGAACATCTGGTAGAATCCTTTATCAGAACAGGTTTCAACTCCTAACTCAGTAGAACTTCATCCACATCCTGATGGAGGCAGGGCATTCAATCTGAGTCAACCATGTTTGGTGCCTCCATTGGCGAGGCAGCCGACCAGAGTTGTGGCTGTATGGCGGTGCCTGTCTTGGCAGCGGTCCCCAAACCAGTTGATGGACACCAGCAGTGAGGAATGCAGTCAATCTGAAGAAGGTGGGCATTTTGGGCCTGTGGGAGTCTTGAGGCAGCTAAAACGGACTGTCAGTTTCCTCGGAGGTGCAATGCATGTTTTGTGGTCTTGGAGAAGGTGTTTCACCGTGTTCTTCAAGGAGTCCGGTGAGCCACGCTTTGGGGAGTATGGGGTACCAAACCCTCAGATACAGCCTGTTCAGTCCCTGTACAACCAGTGTCAGACTTGGTCCGCATTGCAAGCAGTTAGTCGAACTTGTTTATGGTGAGGGAAGGACTCTGCCAAGGCTGCGCTTGGTCAACGATTGTATCCATAACTTTTATGTTTTATTTATCTGATCACAGCTGAGGCATGAGGCGGTGTGGTTTGATGGCCTCAGTTTTTAATCTATGCTTTTTGCTGATAATGTGGTTATGTTGGCTTCAAAATTTGATCTCCAACACTCACTAGACAGGTTTGCAGCAGTGTGTGAAGTGGCTGGGCTGACAATCAGCACCTCAAAATCTGAGACCATGGTCCTCAGTCCGAAACTGTAATAGCCCCCCAACCAGGTTGGGGATGAGACCTTGCCCCAAGTGGAAGAGTTCAAGTATCTCGGGGTCTTGTACTCAACCAAGAGAAAAATAGAACGAGAGATATTTCATGGAGATGGATCCAGTTTCTGAATTGATGCAGAGTTCTCTGTCCATTGTCACAAAGGAGCTAAGTTAAAGCTAAAAGCTAAATATTAAGCTCTCAATTTTTACTAGTCGATCTACGTTCCTAGCCTCACCTACAATCGTATTCAAACTAATAGCAGTTCAATGTGACTAACCAGATTAATCGACGTTTTCAGGATAATTATTTTTTCTTGCTACATGTCAAACAACTTACCAGCACAGTAGTTGCAGTAGAATCTCAGAAAACCAACAAGACCCAGCATACATGATATACTCCCTTAAAGGAAGGCTCTCCCCAAAATTCTCATGTACAATAAACCCTCCAATGTGAAGAAATATTATTGTTAAATATATTTTGGACTATAATTGAAAGAGAAGAGAAAGCAAGGTGTCTGGTGTCCTATGTGACAGAAGAGTATCCGCTAGTATGAAGGCCAAAGTTTATAAAATAGTGATGATGATGTACAGATTAGAGACGGTGGCTCTGAAGAAACAACAGGAAGCAGAACTGGAGGTAGCAGAAATGAAGATGTTGAGGTTCTCGCTTGGTTTGAACAGCTTGTATAGGATTTCAAATGGGGTCATTAGAGTGATAGCCAAGGTTGGAAGTTTTGGAGACAAGGTTAGAGAGAGCAGACTTCGATGGTTTGGACATGTTCAGAAGTGAGAGAGTGAGTATAATGGTAGAAGGGTCCTCAGGATGGAACTGCCAGGCAAAAGAGCGAGAGACCAAAGAAATGGTTGATGGATGTTGTGAGGGAGGACATGAGGACAGAATGGAACCTGGGACCTCAGAACTGTGAGTATATGGAGGCCCCGTAGCTCAGTGGTTAGAGCACTGGTTTGGTAAACCAGGGGTTGTGGGCTCGTATCCCACTGGGGCCTCCACTCCCTGAGAAGGGTTGCGTCAGGAAGGGCATCCGGCGTAAAAAATTGTGCCAAACATATATGTGCGTTCATCTGAGATGACACGCTGTGGCGACCCCGAAAGGGACAAGCGGAAAGAAACTTACTTTTATATATATATATATATATATATATATATATATATATATATATATGAAAATTTCAGCGTGGGTTCATGTCCACTGTGAGAGAGATAATCTCAAAAGAAAAATCCAGAAATCACAATGTATGATTTTTTTTTTTTTTTTTTTTTTTTTTTTTTTTATTTGTGTGATACAGCTGCAAATAAGTGTTTGAGCACCTGTCTATCAGCTAGAATTGTGACCCTGAAAGACCTGTTAGTCCGCCTTTAAAAGTCCACCTCCACTCCATGTATTATCCTGAATCATGTGCACCTGTGTGAGGTCGTTGGCTGCATAAAGACACCTGTCCACCCAATACAATCTGTAAGACTCAAACTTGTAACATGGCCAAGACCAAAGAGCTGTCCAAAGAAACCAGAGACAAAATTGTACAACGCCACACGGCTGCAAAGGGCTACGGAGAAATTGCCAAGTAGCTTGGTGAAAAAAGGTCCAATGTTGGCGCAATCATTAGAAAATCACTACACGACAGGACTTGGTCAATGACCTGAAAAGAGCTTGGACCACCGTTTCCAAGGTGACTGTTGGTAATACACTAAGATGTTATGGTTTGAAATCATGCATGGCACGGAAGGTTCCCCTGCTTGAACCAGCACATGTCAAGGCCCGTCTTAAGTTTGCCAATGACCATTAAGATGATACAGATAAGTCACGGGAGAAGTTTAGCGGTCAGATGAGACCAGCACATGTCAAGGCCCGTCTTTGGATGATACAGTGAAGTTATGGGAGAAAGTTTTGTGGTCAGATGAGACCAAAATGGAACTTGTTGGTCATAATTCCACTAACCGTGTTTGGAGGAAGAAGAATGATGACTTCCATCCCAAGAACACCAACCCTACTGTGAAGCATGGGGGTGGTAGCATCGTCCTTTGGGGGTGTTTTTCTCATGGGACAGGACAACTGCACTGTGTTAAGGAGAGGATGACCGTTACCATGTATTTTGAGATTTGGGGGAACAACCTCTTCCCCTCAGTCAGAGCATTAAAGAAGGGTCATGGCTGGGTCTTTCAGCATGACAATGGCCCGAGGCACACAGCCAGGAAAACCAGAGAGTGGGTCCGTAAGAAGCATATCAAGGTTCTGGCGTGGCCTAGCCAGTCTCCAGACCTAAACTCATTAGAAAATCTTTGGAGGGAGCTGAAACTCTGTGTTTCTCAGTGACAGCCCAGAAACCTGCCTGATCTAGAGATCTGGTTGGAGGAGTTGGCCAAAGTCCCTCCTGCAGTGTATGCAAACCTGCTGAACAACTACAGGAAACGTTTGACATCTGTAATTGCAAACAAGGCTACTGTACTTAATATTAACATTGGTTTTCTCTGGTGTTCAAATACGTATTTGCAGCTGTATCACACAAATAAATCCTTTTATAAATCATACATTGTGATTTCTCGATTTTTGTTTTTAGATTATCTCTCATAATCTCATAAGACATGCACCTACAATGAAAATTTCAGACCCCTCCATGATTTCTAAGTGGCAAAACACACAATATAGCAGGGTGTTCAAATACTGATTTTATTCACTGTATGTATAATCAAAGGCAGAATAATTGAATGCTCTTTTACTAGACCTGCTTAATCAGAATCAAAATCAGTTTTAATGGCCAAATATGTAAAAAAAACACCAGGAATTTTTCTCCGGCAGTCGGTGCCACCCTGGTACGACATTTAGAACAAAGCACAAGGGCCAACATAGCAACAAGTACAAGCGATATTTCTGTTCATTAGGGTGAATATGGTCTCCCTTGATTTTGAAAACTTGAGTCTTTTGAACTGAACTTTTTTTCTAGCGTGAGGCTTGATATTAAAAGTAAAATGGTGAAATTAGGATGAAATATTTCAATGTTTAGGGATTCCTCATCGCGATGGAAATCTCAACATTGAATCAGTCAAATTGACACATTAAAGCCTACATTTCTACTCTCATCAGTGGACTGCAAGTAATAAAATATCCGTGATTTCATAAAAAAATAGCCAAAAGTAAAGATTAAAATGTATTCGTAAAATATTCATTCAAATGAACATCCATCATTCAAAACACACATCCTGAAATGTACCTACAGAATGCTGCAATAGTAAAATGTTACATTTTTCTCAGTTTGTCTGCAGTCTACAAATGCAAATACCAATTTTCAATTTCAGTTTTCATTTTCTTCCGTTGGTTTGGTACAGCTTTCCTGTCATTTTCCACAACTTGCAAAATATTTTGGTAGTTTTTTTCTATTTTTGCGGATTTTAGAAATTCGGCAGCTAGTTTTACACCTCACTCGGCGCTTCATTGGTCACCCTCAGGTTTCGGACGACAGATTGTTTTCGGTAGTTTTCCATTGACTGCCATTGTCCGGGATCTTCATGAAGAAAATCAGTGTCTATATCAAATAATTCAAAGAATTTCCACGAGTTGCATGAACACAAATCTTTCAACTTTGTATGTTCAGCGTCAAAACGGGGGAAAATTGGTTTCCCGTAACCAGTCCCGTGCCGACTCTCGTTATGTGGTTTCTTTGGTAATGAGATAGTTTCCGCTATTTCACGTTTCTCTGTCTTGTCGAGACTGTCACTGAAGAGACTGAGCGGAATCATTTCTGGCACCAAGTAGCAATAGTGATTCATGAACCCCTTCAAAACGGCTTTAGCTATCACTGGATCAATATTCACAAATTTTCTCAAATTTTTAGCCAATTGTAAATCATTGATTGGTGCTTCCGAGCTAATTGAACATATGAACCACCACGGCACATTAATGTGCATCACAAAAGTCACAAATCTTGCTACTTTATCCATGACAGACTTTGATAAGAGTCTATCCTTCAAATCGGCGACAGAATTTCTTAAAAGAATCATTTTGATCACATACAAAAGTTTTGTCATCCAGCGAGTTTTGTGTGTCACGCCGGGTTTCTGAAAGTTGGATGTATTGTCCTCTCCTTGGTAAACTAAAACCAAGTCTAGCAGTTCTTGGTAGTCTCCTCGCGGTAACAAGTTCACAGCAGCTGAGTTGGGGTCACCAGTGCCTGTCTTGATGGTTGTCAGAAGTTCAATTACATGATGTCGCTGCTCCAGCATAAAAGGATCCGAGCTGCTGTCTCTCGTCAGCTCAGCAGTCAAATCCAGTACGGAGTACCTGCCCCTGAATTTCGTAAACACTGACACGTCTTTGCTTTTCGATACGTCCACACCCAGAGCATCCCAAGCCTTTGTAAGATTTCACCCACGTCTTCGACGGGCGCACCACAACAGAGCTTTCCCAAGGTTTTCCTGGATGCAAATGCAGCCAGCTGTGAGATGTCCCGTATTAGCACTTGTGGTACCAAATACCAAAGCTGTAATATTGCCACTAGAGTTCCATGTCTCCGCTAGATCGAGCGTAGCTTTAGAAAGAAGATCTCCAGCTCTTTCCGAAGACTTTACAGGAAGGGGAGGAACACCGAGCAATTTAATCCCACCAACGCCCGAAATCAACACGGGAAGACGATCATCCTTTGCCTATTTATCAGGTAACATCTCCATTAGTTTGCCATTCCAGTGAATTGCTGCTGATCGGGGAGGAACCCAGTCCATCTGGATTCTCTCAGCAATGTTGGCGGCCGCGTCCTTCCGGTACCGGTAGGACTGCACTGGGTTCAAGTTTACTGCAGATGTAGTGCCATCACATGAGCTGATGAGAGATTCTATGGTTGCCGCTAGCGCAGTGGGAGAAATATTGTTCCTCATTGCTGTTGAAACTAATTTCGGTGATTTCAGTACATCAAATGGGACGTGTATATCTGAGCCAGTCTTCTTCAATCTTCTATGGGGAAGTCTAGTCGATGTTGATGGAGCCAATTCGTCTGAGTCATCTGTTTCGGATGACTCGTCCGGGTCTTCGACCAGTTCCTTATTCACTTCTGTCTCAAGCTGTCATTGCCGTTCTCTCTCAATGCGCATGGTATTTTGTTTGATACGCTCTGCGACTTTTTTCTCAATTGTGGCCAAGTTTGAATCAATGCCTCCCATCACGTTCGTCCTGGTCTTCATCATGTTTTTCAGGAACAGGCGGTCTTCTTCAATTGAAATACAAACGAAGACATCACGTGGCCAAAATGAAAACGTCTCCTCCAACCCGGATTTGAAATCTTCAATGCGTTTAAGCGGTCTTCCTGACAATCGTCGACCTTTCGGAATTTTCATCAGCTCTTGCATATCAGCGTATAACAATTCAACCTTCTCCGACATCTTGTTTTCCGCAACTGTTGGGATCCTCGCTTTCTAGTAAAAAAAAAAAAAATCACGACTTCCTGAACGACAGATTTTGCGGCTTCCCTGATAGGCTTGGCGACGTCTTGTCTTTGGAATTCTTTTGCAGCAATGAATGATGGAAGAATCTGTTTTCTGGAAGGAAGTTTGGCCCCTTTGATGGCTTTATCATGCGCGGTTAGGACGGTCCCAAGCAAAAAATACCGCGGGTCTTTCTATTTCACAGCAGCCATGTTGACAGTTCAATGACTTCACGTTAACTGAGAGGTAAACACCAACTAGGGCTGAGAAGTAAACCTGCTCAAGGATTTCATGAGTGCTTCTGAATGTTCCAGGCAATGTCCTAACGTTCTCGACGCCGCTCGACGATACCTTAGAAATTTTTTCCGGAAAATGGCCGCCTTGCTGATCGAATATTCTTTACCAAAATCCGACTAATTTCGAAAAATTCGATCTCCATGAGGAACACCTAAACATGATTCGATTTCGTTCAAATTTGAAACGCAGCTCTTACATGATGAACCTCACCTCCAGAAAAATGTGTGTTGATTTTGAAAGATGTCGGGGGACCAGATTAACCCTACTGTTCAGAGGAACTATTCATTATAAGACGTGCAAGATGTAAAGTCTATATAGAGGTTAACGTCCCACATTGTGTTAAGCTTGTACAGAGTGCATTTTCCCGTTCGCAGTTCTCGTTATAGACAAGTGCAATGTCCCTTGTGCAAAGGGAGCAGGTTAAAGTGACGAATGGTGCGGGCTACAATTAAAAAAAAAAAAAAAAATATATATATATATATATATATATATATATTACTAATACTGGTTGGACCAGCAGGATGTGAGTGAGTGTACTAACATGGCACAAGTCGGAAAAATAGTGGGTTCGCTGATCAAGAATTTATTAACTGAATTGCCAGAGGGCAATTGATCTGTCGCGCTTTCCTGACAGAAGGAGCTGGAAGAGTCGGTGACAGGATGTGGAGGATCCGAAAGGATCCTCCTGCTCTGGACCTAGTTCGCGTTGCATGCAATTCCTCAATAGTGGGTACCGTTGGTCCCGATAATCTGTTCAACGGTTTTGATTGTCCATTTTAGTGTGAGTTTGTCCTTTTTGTGGCGGCCACAAATGAGACTGTGATGGAGGTACACAGTACTGATTGCATAACTGCTGTGAAGAACTGTTTCAGCAGCTCTTGTGATAGACTGTGCTTCCTCAGAAGCCGCAAGAAGTACATCCTTTGCTGGGCATTTCTGAGGATGGAACTGATGTTCGTCCCCCACCCCAGGTCCTCTGAGACTGTAATTCTCAAGAACTTTAAAGTTTCAATGATTGACACAAGACAGTTGGACAGTGCCAGGGGCAACTGTGGTGAAAAGATGCCTCCTGAAATCAGCAATCATCTCCACAGTCTTTAGAGTGTTTAACGGCAGGTTGTGTTGGCCACAACAAAGCTCCAGTCTCGCCACGTCCTGTTGATACGCAGACTGGTCGCCGTCTTTGATGTGGCCGATGACCGTGGTTTCATCTGCGAACTTCAGGAGTTTGACAAGATGCCACGAGGGGCAGTCGTTCGTGTAGAGCGAGAAGAGCAGAGGGGAGAGGACACAACCTTGGGGTGCCCCAGTTCTGATAGTGCAGGTGGATGAGGTGGTGTCCCCCGGCCTCACCTGCCGTGTCCTGCCCGTCAGGAAGTTGTTGATCCACCGGGAGATGGCAGGCAAGACGCTGAGCTGGAGAAGTTTGGAGGAGAGGAGTTCGGGGATGATTGTGTTAAACGCAGAGCTGAAGTTCATGAACAGAATCCTCGCATAGGTACCCTCGCTGTCAAGATGAAGAAGGAGGATGAAATGCAGACCCATATTGATGGCATCGTCCGCAGACCTGTGACCTCGATAGGCAAACTACAGTTAGGGACCTGCGACGCTCCTGAGTTGGTCCAGCCCAAGGCGTTCAAAGGACTTCATGACCACAGATGTCAAGGCAACAGACCTGTAGTCATTAAAACCTGAGACTTCTGCTTTTTTGGGGACCGGTATTATGGTGGAGTGTTTGAAGCAGGTTGGTACAACACACAGTTGTAGAGCCCTGTTGAAGATCTTTGTGAAGACAGGAGCAAGTTAGTCTGCACAGACTTTTAGGCAGGTTGGGGACACAAAGTCTGGCCCCAGCGCTTTGTTGATCTTATGTTGTTTGAATATCTGTCTAAGGTTGCTTTCATGGATGTTAAATGTCTATTTCAAATTTGCACTAAAAGCTATTGGTCGTTGGCTAGCCCACTCTAGTTTTCTACGGGGGAAGAACGTTGCTTGTAGTTAATGACCGAATGTAATCCATGCCAAATGATTTGGAGTCTTTAGCGCCGAGATGTTTTTCCAGTTTAACTGCATAGTCCCTCTTTGCAATGTTATTTACTTGAGTCAGCTGGTTTGTAGTGCAATCTCTTTAGCCTGGCAGAGTTGTCTAAGTCTGGCTGAAAACCACAGCTTGTTATTGAGCTTGCAAAAAGTTTTTGTTGGTATGCAGCATTTACATGCACACCTGTGGATATAACAAAAAATAATAAATGAAAATCTGTTCACATTGACAAACTTCTACAGCTCAAAGAACCATATTAGTCTAGTAAACAGAACCATCCACGCCATTTACATTTGTATTTTAAGCATTGAGTGCCGAAACAAAACCACAAGATATCGGTTTACAGCTTTAAAGTTAAAAAAAAAAAAAAAAGCTTTTTAAAGTTTTGCGGTTTTGTTCATGACATCTTGGGAAAATTGTGACTAAAATGGTGGTTGGACGGGTCTGTCTGGTTCTGGCATCAATTTACCACTCAATTAAATTTGTGGTGAAGCAAGATATCACCAGCTGTTGCTCTCAAATTAGCGTGACATTTTAAATAGATTTTGTTTTATTTACATCCTTATTTGTGAAAATATACTAACTTAGACTGTGGACTATGTCATCAGCTTCTGTGTTTTCGTGCAGCAATAAACGAGCCTTGTACACGCAAAATTGTTGTCATTGTTGTCGGGGTTCGCGTACCTATTTACTAAATACAGAGCGTTTGCATAATTTTAAAACAAGACCAAAAACTTCATATATACAATCAGGATATCAAAGCCATTACTATTTATCAGTTCATGGCTAAATAAACCAAAGAAGAACTTCACAAATGCTTACCAGTCTTTGTTTCCAACACGAGGCATATCCTCCTCCCTGCTCTGCGCTTTCATCGCCAGCTATTTCGTCTGCATTTGAAGGTGTGTGATGTGTAACTGGCTCAAATTGATAACCTTTAACGCTCGTTTTCTTCACTGTCTTCTTGGGACCCTTCAGTTTCATGTTCATTGCTTGAATTACCGGGACATCCATCATCATTCTGGCATTGTTGTTGAAGGGCGCCATGATGTGGAGCGCAATGTGTCACGTCATGCCCCCTACTCAGCTATTTCTGCTCTGTTTACTGCTTTTTCCGCTGAATCCAGCAATGCACATCGCAAACGAAAAATAAAAAAAGGTTTCCTTCATAACGGATTTTAGATTTGAATTCTGCATAAAAAAATGTACAAAATTAGCAAAAAGGTGTATTGAGGACCTTCCATACACTTAAGTACAGCAAGCATGGATCAGAGGAGCCAATGGGTGCACAGGTGGTTGCACATTATGCGTTTCTGATGAATGTGTAACAATGGTCTATAGCAGGGGTGCTCAATGCGTCGGATTGCGATGGCGTGCTGAGGAAAAAAAAGACATCAGCCGTCTTTTTTTAACTTTAGCTCACCGCGCATGTGGAAACGACGACAGTACAGGAAAACACACTGTCAGTGAGTTCATGCCTTTTTTAAGCTCTCGCTTAAGAAATCTTAACAAACATGAGGATGCTGCACTAAAGAAGACAAAAACGTATCTCTTTCATACGGAATGGGAGGCGGCCAACTTTTTAATAATGTCATTTTTGAGGTACTTTTGCCTCACCTGCAAGTGAAGTGAAATGTGGAGCGGCATTTTCAAACTGGTTATGGAAAATACGGCACTTACATTCCACCGAAAAGCAAGCTGAGAATGAGAAAACTGAACCAACTAAAATCCCAGTTGGCCACACAGCGGTCACGTTGTAGTTCAACAGTGAAAGCCGCCATCGTTTCCGGGTTCGTCACATCATCGTTAATAACAAGAAGTCCTTACAAGACGGAGAAATAGTAAAAGAGGCATAACTGACTCGTTGTTGTCATCTTTTAAAAATAAGGCGGAAATATTATCTCCAATAAAATCTCTGCAGCTGTCAAGGAATACAGTTACACAATGAAGCCATGGCTGATATGTGGAAGGACATCTCACATTGTGTTTCTCATTGCAGTTGGACGAATCCACTAACATGAGTGACACAGCCCAAGTGTGCATTTTCATTCGTATGGTGTTTTGTGATCATTAGCGTGCACTCAGATGGTTACAAAAAATGTTTAGTTAATTATGTTGTGTAATATTGGCTCATGTGGTTATGCAAGTTATACAAACATACATTTACATATAAAGATTCCTCAATGAACTTTAAAATAAATGTTTTTTGTTTTTGTAGTGGGTAGATCTTTGTGACTTGGTCATTCTATTTCATCATTGGTCATTTCAACACCGCACAGCCCACCCCCAGGCGATCACTGGAGGTTGGATGCTTGAGAAATAGATCTTGGGGTAAAAAAAAGTCTGGGCACCCCTGGTCTAGACTGTTATTTGCCCTCCTTGCACATTTCACGTGCAAGAAGGGCAAATAACAAGGCAAAGGCAATTCGTGGTAAAGTTCAGCTTGCTAAACGTGCTTATCGGCCTAGTATTCCTTAGCTTAGCTTGCTAACAAAGACACGGATTTGTGATCAATTTGTGGATGTTGAAGAAACGTCGAACGTGAGTAACTTCATAAATTCTACGACAACGGCTGTGAGGACTTGGGAAATTTAAGAAATCTTATCTTAGTACATCTTAGTACCCAAATTGGTGCCATATCGTTCGCGTTGAAGATGCATGCCCCAAGTTAGCCTAGTGCGCTAACATTACATACGTAGCGTATACAACGAGGACCAAACATCAATCGTGGACTCAACCTTCAACTACAAGAGTGAGGGCCATTGTGGTTTGAATCCCCTCCATCCACATGTCCTTTAAATCGCCATATTTTTTATATTTTTAACACAGGTAGTATGTGATTTGTGTACCTTACAGGTATGTGCTAACTGTGTTTGTGATTACTTGCATTTGACATTAATTGTATATCTTATGTGCTGACTTTGTTGATTTGATTGCTTCTTCTTTTTGACTATCTGCAGCCCGTTGGGCAGCACATTATTGTGCTATCTGTCGGCCGGTCCCAAGCTCGGATAAATGCAGACGGTTGCGTCAGGAAGGGAATCCAGCTTAAAACTGTGCCAAACATATATGAGCGTTCATCATACAAATTCTATAACAGTTAGGTCGTGGCCCGGGCTTCCTACACCCGCACCCGGAAATTTTAATCTAAAAGGCATAGGTAGAAATTCAGATAATGTAGGTCAAAGACAAAAAAGAGGAGGAAAGCGGCTTAGTCGGAAGAAGAAGAATGCACAAACGTTAGACCTGTGTGCAGGGACTTTGAATGTTGGGACTATGACAGGAAAAGCTCAGGAGTTAGTTCAGCTGATGATTCGGAGAAAGTTTGATATATTACGCATCCAAGATAGCAAGTGGAAAAGGAGTAAGACTGGAAGTTTAGGTGCAGGGTTTAAATTATTTTTCATGGAGTAGATGGGAAGAGAAATGGAGTCGGGGTGATTTTAAAAGAGCTGGCTAAGAATGTCTTGGAGGTGAAATGAGCAGATCGAATGATGAGGCTGAAATTTGAAATTGAGGTTATTGTGTATAATGTGATTAGCGGCTATGCCCCACAGGTAGGATGTGACCTAGAGTTGAGAGAGAAATTGTGGAAAGAACTAGATGAAGTAGTCCTGAGGATCCCAGAGAGAGAGAGAGAGAGAGAGAGAGAGAGAGAGAGAGTTGTGATTGCTGCAGATTTCAATGGAGGTGTTGGCAAAGGAAACAAGGGCGATGAAGAAGTTATGGGTATGTATGGCATTCAGCAAAGGAACTTTGAGGGGCAGATTGTGGTGGACTTCGCAAACAAGTTGGAATTGGCAATGGTGAACACTTATTTCCAGAAGAGACAGGAACATAGAATGACCTACAGGAGCCGAGGTAGAAGCACGCAGGTGAATTATATTTTGTGCAGACGGTGTAATCTGAAGGTTACCGACTGTCAGGTAGTAGTGGGGGAAAGTGTAGCGCAATAGCTTTGGATGGTTGTGTGTAGAATGACTGACAGCAGGTAAGAAGAATAAGAAGACAAAGGCAGAGCAGAGAATCAAGTGGTGTAAATTGAGAAAGGTAGAATGTTGTGTGGCCTTCCGGAAAGAGGTGAGACAGGCTCTAGATCAGTGATTCCCAAACAGTGTGCCGGGGTACATTAGTGTGCCGTGAGCGCTCTTCGGGGGTGCCGTGGGAAGTTATCCAATTTTGTGCAATTGCTGAAAAAAAACATTTTTTCCAAGAAATAATGTATCTTTATTCATCTATTTATGCCAGTGAGGCACAATGAGAGACAGAACAAAAAAATCATCTTCTATGAGATAGCAGGAAGTACATACAGTAATTAATCGATCCATTTTTGGTGACATTTACTTTTGTTGGTGTGCTGTGGGATTTTTCCAATTGTAAAATATGTGCCTTGGCTCTATAAAGGTTGGAGATCACTGCTCTAGATTGACAGGAAGAGCTCCCAGAAGACTGGAATACTACTGCCAAGGTATTCAGAGAGGCAGGCAGGAGAATACTTGGGGTGTCTTCTGGTAGGAAAGGGGAGAAGGAGACTTGGTGGTGGAGCGCCAAAATACAGGAAGTCATACAAGGAAAGAGATTAAAGAAGAAGTGGGACACGGAGAGGACTGAGGAGAGGCGGAAGAATACATTGAGATCTGTTGTAGGGCAAAGGTAGAGGTGGCGAAGGCTAAACAAGAGCCATATGACGACATGTACTCCACGTTGGATGCGAAAGAAGGAGAAAAGGATCTCTGGAGGTTGGCAAGACAGAGGGATAGAAATGGGAAGGATGTGCAGCATGTAGTAAAGGTGATTTAGCATAGCGATGGAAATATGTTGACTAGTGCCAGTAGTGTGCTAAGTAGATGGAGTACTTTGAGAATTAACTTCTCAAATGAAGAAAATGGGAGAGAAGGTAGTGTAGAAGAGGCAAGCATGAATGTTGGTCTCGATGACATACAAGTGGAGGTATGGAAGCAATTTGTTGAGGTGGGTGTGGAGTTTCTGAACAACTTATTCAATAGAATACTAGCGAGAGACAAGATGCCAGAAGAATGAAGGAAAAGTGTGCTTGTCCCCGTTTTTAAGAACAAAGGAGATGTTCAGAACTGTGGAAATGACAGAGGAGTAAAGATGATGAGCCACACAATGAATTTATGGGAAAGACTAGTGGAGGCGAGACTAAGGACAGAAGTATCTGCGAGCAACAGTATGGTTTCATGCCTAGAAAGAGAACCGCAGATGCACTATTTGCCTTGAGGCTCCTCGTGGAAAAGTACAGAGGTCAGAAGGAGAGACATTGTATCTTCGTAGACCTAGAGAAAGCCCATGACAGGCCAGCCATGATGTACGGATTAGAGACGGTGGCTCTGAAGAAGCAACAGGAAGCAGAACTGGAGGTAGCAGAAATGAAGATGCTGAGGTTCTTGCTTGGTGTGAACAGGTTGGATAGGATTACAAATGAGCTCAATAGAGGGACAGCCAAAGTTGGATGTTTTGGAGAAAAGGTTAGAGAGAGCAGACATTGGTTTGAACATGTTCGGAGGCAAGAGAGTGAGTATATTGGTAGAAGGGGGCTGAGGATGGAGCTCCCAGGCAAAAGAGCAACAGGAAGACCAAAGAAAAGATTGGATGTTGTGAGGGAGGACATGAGGACAGTGGGTATTCGAGAGGATGATGCACAAGATAGGCTTGGATGGGAAAAGATGACACGCTGTGGCGACCCCTAGTCAGGACAAGCTAAAAAGGGGAAAAAAAAAAAAGATGTGGTTAAGTTCAGCTGTTAAAATCTCCTCGGCTAATGAGCATTGAATCTGGGTGTTTTTTCTCAAAGCAAAGCAAATTTATTTGTATAGCACATTTCATACACAAGGTAACTCAATGTGCTTTACATGATTAAAGGCATTTGAAAACAAAGAGATAAAACATAAACGGGATAAAAACAATAAAAATGACGGACAAAATATAAAAAAAAGACAAAACTGTATACAATGCAAGTAATATGATCAAAAAGTGGATATATTCTCAAAAGCATGATAAAAAAAGAAGAGTTTTCAACCTGGGTTTAAAAACATTCACATTTGGGCTCCAAGTCATTTACCTCTGTTGGGAACTTTTTCCATTTTTGTGCAGCAAAGCTCAATGCTGGTTCACCATGTTTGCTTTGGACTCTGCGCTCCACTATTTGACCTGAGTCAGTCGATCTCAGAGCTCTACTGGGTTTGTCTTCTGTAAGCATTTCTTTAATGCATTCAGGACCTAAATCATTGAATGATTTATAGACCAGTAGCAGAACTTTAAAATCTTTTCTAAAGCTGATTGGAAGCTAGTGCAAGGACTTTAGGATTGGCATTATATGCTCTGACCGCTTTGTTTTGGTCCAAAAAAAAAAAAAAAAGTGTCAGAGACAAAACAAGAGCAAAGATAAAAGCATCTGCACTGTATGAGAAGCGAGAAAGATATCTCAATCTCATTCATCTGCTCAGCGAGCGTTAACAGTACTGCGTTCATGGTAGCTTGAGGCGCAATGTAAACACAGACTAGGATGAAAGATGTGAACTCACGTGGTGATTAAAACTGCTTACCGTTCAAAAACAGCGACTCTAAAAGCGGGCTGCAGTGTGTGTGTAACGTCCGTGCACCATTTCTCATTGATTTAAAAGTATATTCCACCGCCTTTTGTTTTAATCAGAAGCTGAAGTTCATCCATTTTTTTGGGTCAAGAGCGTAGGTTCGCAAGATGGATCGTCAGAAGGATAAGGCGAGGTCCCCTCTTTCTCAGGCGGACTTTTGTACCGGCTTCCGTCCCTCTTCTTCACAAGGCTTTGAAGAGCGTGCATACTAGCAACTCCAGAAAAAGTTTCAGCGAATTGGAGAGTTTTCTTGAAACATTACCTTTTTGGGGTGTGCCATGAGACTTGTCAACTTAAAAAAATGTCTTGGTTGAATTCAATTCAAATTCTATTCAAAAAGACCTACTCTCAGTATTGTACATCAAAGTTCACTTCTATTTCAGTAGCCATTTTTGTCATATTCTTGTGTTTGCGATTGCCAACGTCTTTTCCTGTTCTTCCTCTCTGCAGGTGAAGTTAAACAAACTGGCTTTCCTCAACCAATTCCATTTCAGTGTTTTCTATGCTTACGTCAAGCTGAAGGAGCAGGAGTGCAGGAACATTGTCTGGATTGCTGAGTGCATTGCCCAGCGACACCGTGCTAAGATTGACAACTACATTCCTATCTTTTAAAAGTCATACTTTCCTTTACATCCAGCCCCACGTCATTGAGGTCAGTCTGTCATCTCCCATTCTGGCGTTAAAGCATCTGATGTCACAGATATGAAGCCTCTATTTTTAGGTATTATGTGAGTTGGTCCTCTAGAGACCATGTTGTGAGCCTTTACAAGTCTTAATTTTTTGGTTATTGGCTTTGTTCATTGATTAGCAGTTCTTAGTAAAAGACCAATAATGGAAACATTACATGTAAAGCCAATAATAAAGTTGACTGTTGAAGTTAGTGTTTTAAAGACTTGAAATGGTTGTAAGTTAGCCCTCCTTATTTTAATACCATATTCATTTGTAATGTTTTCAGATGGACTCCTGTGTTGCCCTAGATAAAATCATCAGGAATTCAAATTTGAAAAGTGCAGAGAGAGTCAAGATGTCCTTCACTTTAAAATAAAAGCTAATTCTCTTCTGACATACTTTTCATCTACAGGCTCACTAACAATTGGAGGTACCATGTTGCATATGTTTTGATTAATCAGATCAGTAAAATGAAATACACGAGTACCCTAACCATCTGTCTGAAGAAGCCAATCTACCATAACAAATCATCTACATTTGCATTATGGGCAAGGAATGCTTTTTTCCCCTCCATCCTTAACAGAAACTACAGAGTAAAATATGTGTTGTGAGTCTTGTTGGCTAACTTGAGTATTGCTTGATATAAATTCCATTCTATATGAAATCTGTTGTCCAGAATGATGCATGTTATTGTAGGTGTATGAAAAATATAACTATTAAAAGGGTTGTTTTCTTTTTTTGAACATCCATTTGATCAGATTTTCCATGCTCTACAAATTGGTTGATATACGTTTTGTTTCCTGTGAATTGTGTTGTAAATGTTACTTACAAAATAAATAATTAAGAATGGACACTGTATTTCTGGATGATATTCAACGCTCATGCCATTGTTTTGATATGCCGAGTGGGTAAAAGGAACTATATTAAAAGGTTTGGATTTCTTTCACAAAAATGGGTAAATGAAAATAAAGTTTGTCCTATGTTATACTTACAATTTATGATGGACACCACCAGCCAACAGTCAAGAAGGGGTGGGCATGTCTGCCTCACAATTATGAGGTACAGAGTTCAAATCTCATCCCTCTTCTTGTGTGGAGTTTGCAAGTTCTCCCTGGAGAGGAGTTGTCTGTAACTTTTTTGTCCTGGACAGCTGGTTAGGTCAAACAGAAAGGCGTTTCCGTTTTTATTCCAGAACAGTTGTCTTTATTTCATTTTGTTTTTATTAAAAATTTCAGTCGGAACACAGTTTTAAAGGGGAGTGACAGCAGGAAGAGAAGAGATAACAAAAGACACATTAGCTTTGATAATGAAAGTGAATCATCTGACAAGAACGATGACACAGATTCAAGAGTTGGAGGGGTAGTTGTTGTACACCCAGTTCAGGAAGGACAGCACAACAACAGGTGAAGCATACAGGACAGAGGGAGAATGGGTTTTGTATCTGTGCTGACATAAATCCCGTTTTGTAATGTAGCACATTAATTTTTCCACATTTTTAGTTCTGCTGGTAAGCTTTGTTGATAAATTTTTTTTTAACACATCATCCAAAAGTATGTCTTTATTTGTTACATGGTCAGCTCATCCCATAAAGGTTTTGGCTACGACTACTTTGGCTGTTTTTTCTACGAATGCATTTCCTCATGATACTTTGTCTGTATTTGATGTCATCTTAGTATATTACGAACAGTCACCTTGGAAACGGTGGTCCCAGCTCTTTTCAGGTCATTGACCAAGTCCTGTCGTGTAGTCCAGAGCTGATTCCTCACCTTTGTAAGGATCTTTGAGACCCCATGAGGTGATATGTTGCATGGGGCTCCACTCTGATTGAGATTGACTGTCATGTTTAGCTTCTTTCATTTTCTAACGATTGCTCCAACAGTGGAGCTTTTTTCACCAAGCTGCTTGGACGTTTCTCCATAGCCCTTTCCAACCGTGTGGAGTTGTACAATTTTGTCTCTGGTTTCTGTGGATAGGCGTCTTTATGCAGCTAATGACCTCACACAGGTGCAGATGATTCAGGAAAATACATGGAGTGGAGGCGGACTTTTAAAGGTGGACTAACAGGTCTTTCAGGGTCCCAATTCTAGCTGATAGACAGGTGTTCAAACACTTATTTGCAGCTGTATCACACAAATCGTTAAAAAAAATCATCACATTGTGATTTCTGGATTTTTCTTTCCAGATCATCTCTCACAGTGGACATGCACCTACGATGAAAATTGCAGACCCCTCTATGATTTCCAAGTGGGAGAACTTGCAATATAGCAGGGTGTTCAAATACTTATTTTCTTCACTGTGTATTTATATATATATATATATATATAGATATACACTCACAGTTCTGAGGTCCCAGGTTCGATTCTGGACCCGCCTGTGTGGAGATTGCATGTTCTCCCTGTGCCTGCGTGTGTTTTCTCCAGGCACTCCAGTTTCCTCCCACATTCCAAAAACATGCAACATTAGGTGTGATCGTGAGTGCAGTTGTTTGTCTCTATGTGCCCTACGATTGGCTGGCAACCAGTTCGGGGTGTACCCTGCCTCGTGCCCGTTGACAGCTGGAATAGGCTCCAGCACTCCCTGCGACCCTTGTTAGGATAAGCGGCAAAGAAAATGGATGGATGGATATTCTTCTTCTGTTTCTTTCGATTTGTCCTGTTCGGGGTCACTACAGCGTGTCATCTTTTTCTATCTAAGCCCATCTCGTGCATCCTCCTCTCTAACACCCACTGTCCTCATGTCCTCCCTCACAACATCAAGCAACCTTTTCTTTGGTCTTCCTCGCTCTTTTGCCTGGCAGTTCCATCCTCAGCACCCTTCTACCAATATACTCACTCTCTCGCCTCTGAACATGTCCAAACCATCAAAGTCTGCTCTCTCTAACCTTGTCTCCAAAACATCCAACCTTGGCTGTCCCTCTAATGACCACATTCCAACCTGTTCACACCAAGCGAGAACCTCAGCATCTTAATTTTTTCTACCTCCAGTTCTGCTTCCCGTTGTTTCTTTAGAGCCACCGTCTCTAATCCGTACATCACCACCATTTTATAATTATAATATTTATATTGCCCTTCATCCTAGCAGATACTCTTCTGTCATGTAGAACACCAGACACCTTCCGCAAACTGTTCCATCCCGCTGGAACCTGTTTCTTCACTTCCTTACCACACTCACCATTGCTCTGGATTGTTGACCCAAGAATTTGAAGTCGTCCACCCTCGCTATCGCTTTTCCCTGGACCTTCACTCTTCCTCCTCTGCCCCTCTCATTCACGCACATATATTCTCTTTTTTACTTTGGCTAATCTTTATTCCTCTCATTTCCAGTGCGTACCTCCATCTTTCTAATTGTTCCTCCGCCTGCTCCCTGCTTTCACTGCAGATCACATTATCATCTGCGAACATCATGGTCAAAGGGGATTCCAGTCTAACCTCGTGTGTCAGCCTATCCATTACTACCACAAACAGGAAGGGGCTCAGCGTGGAACCCTAATGCAGTCCCACCTCCACCTTCAACATTTCTGGCACACCTATGGCACATCTCACCGCTGTTTTGCTGCCCTCATACATGTCCTGTACTATTCTAACATATTTCTAAGCCACACCAGACTTGCACATGCAGTACCACAGTTCCTCTCTTGCTACTGTTACGTGCGAATTTAGACTAACGGGCCCCTTTGTTCAAACCAGCAAAATGTGACAAGGCAGTTCTACTGCGTTTCTGACAATATAATCTTACACACATCAACACAAACACAATAAAATAGCTAACACAAAATGGACGTTCAAGAACAGAGTAGGTGAGCTAGAATGGTGAAAAGGCACGAGGCGTCCGTGTAATTAGTGTTCCAAGCAGCGTATTTTCTCAGAGCAGGACTGGGGTTGTAAGAAGAAGCCTCGTTGTCAGTCTTTCTCGGCCTCACAAAGGACACAGAGTTTGCATCACACCCAAGAACATTCGAGGAATCCGTGTCACATCATAAGGACTTAAAAGTATAAAAGGAGACTGTGTCACGAAGATTCGCATTATAACAACTTAAAAGCATAATAAGAAAATAAAGAGACTAAAGACTAAAAATACACACACACATCACAGTACTCTGTCATAGGATTTCTCTAGGTCTACAAAGATACAATGTAACTCCTTCTGACCTTCTCTGTACTTTTCCACAAGCATCCTCAAGGCAAATAATGCATCTGTGGTACTCTTTCTAGGCATGAAACCAGACTGTTGCTCGCAGATACTTACTTCTGCCCTGAGTCTAGCCTCCACTACTCTTTCCCTTATCTTCATTGTGTGGCTCATTGTCACGGACAAAAAAACAGTAAATAATGGAACTAGCTTCTCGTATTCTTTCTGAAGTATTAATGTGGTTAAAGAAGTGTTGAATGTTGGCCAATAAAATTTTCACGTGTGTTGCCTGTGTACTTGTTTTGCACCAAACCAGCAAATTAGTCATGTATGTGCTACAAAACCAATATTTTTTGGACATGAATTGCACGTATGTAAAAGTTGGTTAATTCTAAAAAAAAATTAAGCCACCAGTGGCCACGAGGTAGTTATGCTTGCTCATGCACACAATTTTCATTTACACATCACTAATTCAAGCAAAAACAAACAGATCAAAGAGGGTATTAGTCTTCATGTTTATACATTGACAATATATGGCTTCGTGATATCCAACCCTTCTTCAGGGAACCTTTTTCGAGTCCTCTTAACCACATAAAATGGGATTGGGATCCTATTCTTTGGCCCAAGCTTTCCATGTATCCAATAGGTAAACTGACAATGTACTGCCAATGTGTCAGACCTTTCAATAGATTTAAATAAACATTTTCAGCTACCAACAGAAATCTTTAACACATACATGCTACGTATACTATTCATGAAAAAATGAGTTTGCTATTTGAACCCCCCCCCCCGATCTATTTATCCATTTACTTTTTTAGCCGCTTATCTTCACGAGGGTCACAGGATCTAGATTAATCGAAAATCTTCCATATATAGGGTGTAAATGAATTGAAATAGAGATTGGTATTATAATTACATTTGAAGCTGTCAAGTAATGATGAATATTTGTAGATATTCCTTTTGGTGTTAATGTATGCACAATACAAAATAAAAAAAGGATATATATGTGGCAGCTGTAAAGTGTTGGCCTCACTGTTCTGAGGTTCTGGGTTGAATCCCGGACTTCTCTGGAGTTTGCATGTTCTCCCCGTGCCTGTGTGGGTGTACCCCACCTTCTGCCCATTGACAGCTGGGATAGGGAGCCTTGTGAGGATAAGCGGCTAAGATGGATGGATGGATGGATGGATGGATGGATGGATGGATATATATATACATGTAATCACTTTAGGGAAGTCCCAATTTTTTTTTGTATTTTATATTCCAGATATAAATAAACCATTAGCTAGTCCTATGCCATACTCACCAAATATAATCCCGCATTTGATAAACTTTGGACGTAACCAAAGCTTCAACTTCCCAGGAAGCAGGGTTCTGTCAATTTTTTCCAGGTCACTGGCCAACTCCTTTCTGAGCTGCTCTACTTGCTCTTTGTCCTTCAAGAGGCTTCGTACCACCGGCCTAAGCTCTTCACACAGTTGGAATTGGTTCTTCACCAATGCGAAAGCAGTGGTTGTGACAGTTTTCCCTTGACAATGGAGGTGCACTGGATTTACTAGGCATGATCTTCATGTGACCCAGCTCAATGTTTTCCTGGAGGTTTTTTAACAACCGTGCAGTGCAGGCCTTAGTTGTGGTAAGTGTGGTGAGTTCATCTATGTAGGCTCTGACTGGAGGTAGCCTCACCCCAGGTCTTATTCGCTGACCAGCAACCGCCTAGCGAGAGGCTCGGAGGATGACCTCCATGGCCAGGGTGAATAGCAGCGGGGAGATGGTACACCCAGCCATGATTCCCACTTCCAGGTGCTGCCATGCAGTGGTGTACCCTGCTGTTGTAACACAGAGCTGGATATCCTCGAAGTAGGCTCTAACCAAGCTTGTAAGCGCTGCTGGGACCTTTAAATAATCAAGCGCTGTCCACAGAAGATTATGAGGGACTGAGCCAAAGGCGTTTGCTCGGTAAAGGAACACCACATGAAGATCTCTTCCCTCTTTTTTGTGACTTGGATCTGATGCCAGATGACGCTAGTGTGTTCTATGCATCCGGAGAAGCCAGATATTTCTGTTTTCTGGATTGACATGTCAATCAGGTTGTTACCTTGCAGGTATTTTGCTATCCTATCAGCAAGCACGCTGAAAAAAAAGAATTCCCTTCGACATTTATGGCCCCTTCACACCATGACGTTCTTGTCAGAGTTCTATAGCGTTTGAGGAAACGTTGGTAGTCGCCCATGGTCGCCGGGATAGCTCCAGAAGAGCGTTATTTGAGTGCTAGTGAACGCCAATGATCACTGGGAATCGGCGGAGAACGCCGGTCCGGGAAAAAAGTTTCGAATATGCACAAAAGTTCTCACCGAGACCAGCGTTCATCGTTTAATTTTAAACGCTGCAGAACGTTCAAAATGTTCGTGGAACGTTTTACTATGGGTCGCCAAGCGTTGCACCCGTTTGGCTATCGTTAGTCAGTCGTAACTAGCTTTACTTGGTTGTTACTTAATCGTTTGCTTTGCAGTGAACGACTCACTGGCGACCTGTCAATGACCACTGAACAATCCCGTAGCGCACACAGCGTGTAACTAAAGTCAAACAAACGTCCTTTAGAGTACATTGAGCGTCATTCGTGCGTTTTCCAAACGTCCATGCATATGGGTATATAAACCGATGCTTTGTAAGCAAGGTCCATTTAATATTAAGCTACAGGAAAGAGCACTTACTATGGAAGATCCAGAAAGCAGCAGTTCGTTTTCGCGGAAAAACTCCACCAGACTATACTCGACTGCCCGGTCCAGGATCCTGCAATCCTTCCTCTGCTTCTTGTCTTTTTGCCGGACCGTCTTCACTGGGTTTTGGAAGGTGTTTAGGGTTTCCAGGTGGTGTCACATGGTGTGTGACTTCACGGATGTGCTCTTCCTCCTGCTGTTGTTTTTCCTCCAAACACATTGCTTGTGATGAAAGAGGCTTAGCTTTCTTACTAGCAGCACTAGTTGCTGAAGTCCGCGCCCTAACTTTTTTTCTTCTCAGCGGCATGATGCTCACTGTTCTAACTCACGACAACAACTGAAGTGACTATGAACTTTCCAACGTTTTAGTGCCGGTTCCACTCTAAAAATTACACCCCAGCAAAACGCTTTTCTGTCGTTGTTCACCCATTGGTCACACGCTCAACACGTTCGTTTTACGTTGAGAAATCACTCGCCACGCCCCAATGACGCGTTTGCACAGGCTAATGGTTTTTAGGGGTATCTTATTTGGTCGCTGTTACACGCTTTTCGTGCGTTACACATACGTTAATCACACGCCAGATGTGTCATCCGCGTTTGAGTACGCTGAAAAATAGAACGATTGAAAGGTTCAGAGGAGGTTGACCAGAACGTCATGGTGTGACGGAGCCTTCAGGAGGCTGATCTTTCGGAACTGCCCATTCTCTGAAGAGTCCTTCTCCTTTGGGATAAGAATTCCTCCAGCTCTACCCCAGGCAGTTGGTATCTCCCTCTTCTGCCATACAACCCTCATCAGCCTCCAGAAGAATCACAGGACATCTGGTGCGTTTTTGTGGAGCCTGTATGGAACTCCGTTGGGACCAGGAGCTGATGCAGCCCATGCTCTACGCAGAATATGGATTACCTCACTCCTCCTGGGAGGACTGATGTCCAGCTCGTGCTCTGGTGGATCAATTGGTGGCATATCCGGTGGGAGCATAACTTCTTCTTCTTCTTCTTCTTCTTCTTCATAACCTTTGCCCAACCACAAACTCAGATTTGGAGCTTAAGTCCTGCTTTCACTGTTGGAGCTTCATTCATGCTGATAGATGTTCTCGTAGTCTTTTCCTTTCCTGTGTTCATTACCGTGTTGTCTAGCGATGAGCCATCTTCCGCCCCCGCTCTCGCAGGCTCAGAGGGTGTTTCCTGAAAAAATAAATAAATAAATAAATAAATAAAATAAGGTTTTGGAGTAGCTAAGTCAAAGTCCGGATTTACAACAATTTGAGATGCTGTGGTGTTCCCTTAAACGGGCAGTTAATGCTAGAAAACCCTCCATTATGGTGGAATTTAAACAATTCTGTGAAGAAGAGTGGGACGAGATTCTTCCAGAGCATTGTAAAAGACTCATTACCAATTATTATCACAAATGCTTGATGTCAGTTATTGTTGCTAAAGGTGGCACAACTTATTAGGTTCAGGAGACAATTTTTCACAGAGGGTCAGAAAGGTTGATTTTTTTTTTTTTTTTTTTTTGGTGGTTTAATAAATATAATTGTCATTTGAAAAATGTATTTTGTATTTCCTTGGGTTGTGTCTGAGGGATATTTAAGGTTGGTTTGATGATTTTAAACCTTGTGTGTGAAAAACAGAAATCAGAAAGGAGTTGAATGTTTTTGCATGGCACAGTACCTTTGCGCAATAGGCTGGCTGCACTTTGAATTGGTCGCCAGCCAGTCCCAGGTATCTCAACATATTTTGTTGTACTAAATTATGACCCCACGAGCACTCATCAAGAATCATATAGTTTTTGCTTGATGTCGATTTTCCTAAACATAGGATCTAAATGTATTATTTTCAATGAATTTATTTTGTAATTACTTCTCTTGGTTGATTGATTTAATATTAGTATAATTAAAGTCAACATTCATTTTGTCTGAATAATGGTTTATTGAAGCCAATATAGCTGAATTCTAAGTACAATGGTATCTCGACTAACGAAATTAATCCGTTCCGGAAGTTGTTTCGTAACACAAAACTTTCATAAGTAGAAACACATTTTACATGTAAATAGCACAAACCCCCTGAACCCCCTCCCCCCGTCTCCTCCCCGCCACTGCCGCCAAAAATAAGCATTCAAAGTGTACATACTGTAAAAATAAAACATGATGTTCATTTACCTTTGGCATTGAGTGTGTGGTGAACAAAAAGCCATCATGGTGTCTTCAGAGGCGGAGGCACGCAAACAACTAAATACCACTCAAATTAATACATTCAAAACAAACGTTAACATAACTTTCAATGTTTCCTGAAGTACCAATCCAAGGATGTTTGCGTTTGATGGCTTTTAATAATCATGTGGAAATGTGCATGGTAAACAGCATCGAAGTGAGCGATTGCCTGACGAGTTAACACATTTTCGGTTGATTCATTTGGATGAATTTGTAAATATCATGGAATTTCATCAACACGTGTTTTATTCTGACTGATGAAATGGTGGCTACCTCCTCTAAGCCACAATCTGCTCCTGTATTGTCATGAGTGAACCACCCCGTTGATATCTTTGCTTCTCCGTCAAAAGATCCTTGTGGTGAACCAACTCGTCGATGTCCTCCTTAGCCTCGTTCAGTGAAATAATTTCCTCAAGTTTAGGTTCAACCTCCACTTCAAACCTCTCAAGTCGAGGACCAGGGGCAGCAATATGTCTTTTTCATATTTCTTGACAATTTCTTGTTTTGATGGACATGACAACACTCTTCTCCTCACTGGCACTGGCCATCAATTACTTGGGGCCAATGGTGAAAAAAGATGACTAAATCTGCAAAGACTTTGTAGAGTTTATCCAAGCCTATGTGTCAGAGATATTCCTAAAAAACAGCTAAGACCAGCCTGAGGACTGTAGAGAGTGAACTCAAACCAACCAAGATTGTCTTTCTCGCGAGGGACAGATTGGGAGAAACGCTATGTGAGTACGCACCCTCAGACTGCCAAAGTGGTAGCCCCTGTCTGCTCTTTTTTATTGCTTCCTCAGGTTACACAGATACAAGCTTACACAGTGAAAATGCTGGCACATGGCTACACCAACAGCACATAAACACTAAGCTACGTTTGTTCAAGGCTGCAGGAGTGTCCTGATAAAACCACAAGAAAAAAAGCAGGGCATTGTTTAAAGACATGTGTATGGCATTTGGGGATATCATCTTGTGGTAGAACGGGGATATCTCCTCCCAGTGTTGAAGAGTATCTGCTCAAGGCCAGCAGGGAAACATGCTGAGGCCAGTGTTCAGGAGTATCAGCTTGAGGCCAAAATAAAGATTGACGTCGTGCCAAGCCAATGGAGGGATGTGATGCCAGGAAGATGCTACATGCGAGCCAGTAGGTGGAGGTACTCTATTGCGCCACAAACACCAAAAGACAAGATGTTTGTCATGGCTCAGTATTGACATATGTCTTAGCCAATGTGATGCCAGGAAACTGCTCCAGCAGTGGCCAATGGTAGAGCCGCTCAATTGCGCCGCTTTCAAACTAAGATACCGACAGGATGTTATCGTTCGGTTGAATCCAGCGGAATTTTTTTCCTTTCGTATCCTGGATTTCTTTCGGAACAAGAGACAAATTATTTCCGGGAAGGCTTTTTGTAACCTGCATCTTTCGTTAGTAGAGACTTTTGTGAGTATCGGTACCACTGGAATTACATTTTGACATGAGAGTACACTAAAATAAGGCAGCCCTATGGGGGCAAAAGCCAGTGAAATCTGTCGACCAGTCCCAAGCCCGCAGATTTGCATAGGGTTAAACTTTGGCAAACAAATATGAGTGTTCATCTAAAGAATTTTCTGTTACTGTCACTGTTAACCTTCAGGCCGTCTGTGAGAAATCAGCTTCTGTGGGTCAAAAAGAAGAAGAGGGAAACAGATTATTTTTCAGAAGATGAAGAAGAATGCACAGAGCCTAGAGCTGAGTTTAGGGACTTTGAATGTTGGGACTATGACAGGAAAAGCTCAGGAGTTGGTTGACATGATGATTAGGAGAAAAGTTCATAGTTTGTGCATCAAAGAGAACAGGTGGAAAGGTAGTAAGGATAGACGTTTAGGGGCAGGATTTAAATTATTTTACCATGGCATAGATAGGAAGAGAAAAGGAGTAGGTGTTATTTTAAAGGAAGAGCGGACTCAGAATGTCTTGGAGGTGAAAAGAGTATCAGATTGAGTAATAAGGCTGAAGCTTGAAATTGAGGTTGTTATGTATAATGTGGTTAGCGGCTATTCCCCAAAGGTAGGATGTGAGCAAGAGTTAAGAGAAATTCTGGAAGGAATTGCAGTCACGAACAACTTTTTCCAGAAGTGTCTGTCATGATCCTGCCGCTTCAGCACGAGGTGGGCGGCTGCGCTGATTGGGAGGCACACACCTGTGCCTCATGCGGGCTGATCATCCCCTGTATAGATAGGACCCGGTGACGACTGGTCCTCCGCCAGTTCGTTGACCTTTATGTCCCGTTCCAGCACTCTCGTACTCCTGATTGATCCTGTGTGTACCGACCTTCGTCCGTTCTCCGACCAACCTTGCAAGCCTGACTCCTTGATCCTTTTGCCTGCGTTGTTGTTTCCCCGTGTACCGACTCCTGCCTGTCCGCTCATCTGTTGTCTTCGCCCGACGTCACTACAACCGCTGCTGCACCGGACTGCCTGCTCGATCCCCGACCTCGGCATACAATAAACGTGTCTCTTCCTGAACTACCTTGCGTCTTCCGAGTTCCTGCATTTGGGTCCTACCTCTCGTTCCGATGGGACGTGACAGTGTCAGGAACATAGGGTGACCTACAAGAGAAGCATGGAGGCAGATTACATTTTGATCAGATGATGTTATCTGAAGGAGGTTACTGAATGTAAGGTAGTGGTAGGAGAGAGTGTAGTTTGACAGCATAGGATGGTAGTGTGTAGGATGACTCTGGTGGTGGGGAGGAAGATTAAGAAGACAAGGGTGGAGCAGAGAACCATGTGGTGGAAGCTGAGAAAGGAAGAATGTTGCACAGTCTTTTGGAAAGTAAAGAGACAGGCTCTCTGTGGACAGGAGGTGCTCCCGGAAGACTGGACTACTACAGCCAAAGTGATCAAGAGACAGGCAGGAGAGTACTTGGTATATCTTCTGATAGGAAAAGGCAGAAGGAGACTTGGTGGTGGAACCCCAAAATACAGGAAGTCATACAAGGAAAGAGGTTAGTGAAGAAGTGGGACACTGAAAGAACTGAGGAGAGGCGAAAGGAATACATTGTGATGCGACATGGGGGAAAGGTAGAGCTGGCAAACGTTAAAAAACATGGCTATGATGACAGGTACACCAGGTTGGACACAAAAGAAGGAGAAAAAAATATCTACAGGTTGGCCGGACAGAGGGATAGACATAGGAAGCATGTGAACCAGGTAAGGGTGATTAAGGATGAAAATGTGTTGTCTGGTGCCAACACTGTACTAAATAGATGGAAAAAAATACTTTGGGAAGTTCATGAACAAAGAAAATGAGAGTGAAGGAAGAGTAGAAGAGGCAAGTGTGATGACAAGGCACAAAAGAGGAAAAAAAATGTTGGTCCTGATGACCTGTGGATGTATAGAAGCAATTTGGAGAGGAGGCTGTGGAGTTTTTGACTAATTTATTCAACAGAATGCTAGCAAGCCATAAGATACCTGAAGAATTGAGGAAAAGTGTGCTAATTCCCATTTTCAAGAACAAAGGCGATTACAAAGCTGTGGGAACAACAGAGCTCTAAAGTTGATGAGCAATCAAGTGAAGTTATGGGAAAGGGTAGTGGAGGCTAGACTCAGGACAGAAGTAATTATCTGTGAGCAACAGTATTGTTTCATGACTAGAAAGAGTACCACTGATGAATTATTTGCCTTGAAGATCTTTTTCTTTTCCTTTCAGCTTCTCCCATTTGGGGTCACAGCAGTGAGTCATCTTTTTCCATGTAATCTTATCTCGTGCATCTTCCTCTCTTACACCAACTGGCTTCATGTCTTGACTCTGCCCTCATGTCTTGACTCACACCATCCATTAATCTTCTCTTTGGTCTTACCCTTGCTCTTTTGCCTGGCATCCTTAGCACCCTTCTACCAATTTTCTCACTACTCGCCTCTGGATATGTCTGAACCATCAAAATCTGCTTACTTGGATCTTGTCTCCAAACCATATAACTTTGGCTGTCCCTCTAATGAGCTCATTTCTAATCCAAACCAACCTGTTCATTCCTAGAGAGAACCTCAACATCTTCATATCAACCACCTGCAGCTCTGCTTCCTGTTGTCTCTTCAGTGCCACCATCTCTAATCCATACATAATTTCTGGGACTCACCACTGCTTTATAAACTTTGCCCTTCATCCTAGCAGAGACTCTTCTGTCACATCAAACACTCGACACCTTCCGCCAACTGTTCCATCCCGCTGGAAGTTGTTTCTTCACTTCCTTACCACAGTCACCATTGCTTTGGATTGTTGACCCCAAATATTTGAAGTCCTCCACCCTTGCTATCGCTCCTCTATGAAACCTCACTCTTCCCCCTCCACCCCTCTCATTCACGCACATATATTCTGTTTTACTTCGGGTAATCTTCATTCTTCTCCATTCCAGTTCATATCTCCATCTTTCTATTGTTCCTCCACCTGCTCCCTAGTTTTAATGCAGATTACAATGTCATCGGCGAACATCATGGTCCAACGGGATTCCAGTCTTACCTCATCTCTCAGCCTATCCATTACCACTGCAAACAGGAAGGGGCTCAGAGCTGATCCCTGATGCAGTCCCACCTCCACCTTAAATTCTTCTGTCACACCTATGGCACACCTCACCACTGTTCTGCTGCCCTCATACATGTCCTGCACTATTCAGACATATTTCTCCGCCACGCCAGACTTACACATGCAGAACCACAGTTCCTCTCTTGGTACTGTTCCGTGTACAGAGAGGTTTACGGAGGTAAACATGTGGCAGCAATACGCTTCCGTGTAAAGAGGAGACTACTCCCTTTCCTAAATTTTTTTTCCAATCATAGTTGATTGCGAGTTTGTGTAAAACCAGGGGTCTTCCCCTTCTACTCTTCCTTCTCATTTTCTTCATTCATCAACTTCTCAATGTATTCTTTCCATCTATTTGAATATTGGTATTTGTATTGGAAAAATCTGAGTGGGTCCATCACTATGTGGGATTTATTCCAGATTGAGAACAGATCCAAGAACGAAGTATTTACATGCATCCAGACTTTTATACAACTTCAAACTTTTCTGCGTAAATCTCGACGACTTATTTACCAGACACATGTGGATATCTAGTTGTCCAAGACAGGGAAGCAAATTAACAGTCAGATTTCTGTTTGGCGAAAACATCAACTTCGACATTCAATTTGGATTCTCTATGCCAAGTGTCTCTAATTTTTCCATGTACCATCGTTTATCATCACCTTCTAAATGTTTAATTGTATCGGACAAAACTATGGGTGTCATACTTTAAGACATTTTCGTTTCCTCTCAATGGAATTTACTTGCAACAATGCTTTGTTTGACCTATAATATGTCGATGTAAACAAAAATCACATGATTTTATAATGTAGGTACATGAGCTCTATAGAGCCACAAAGACACAATGTAGCTGTTAGGTCCAAAGCACGGACTTCTCGCTCAATGTGGACCTAGAGGTCACGACACCGGGATAAAATGATTGAGACAGAGGCAGAGTTATTTTTTACTAAACTGCAGTTTAGGGAGAGCTTGGAGGAGCAGAACATATCCTCCAAACCCGCACGTAAGACTCTCTCCGAGTCTCCCCAAAACCACACATTTTATTGAGCTTCACACATAGGGAGGGGGAGAGAGGTTTCACAAGACAAGTAAAGTTGTTATACAGAGACAGTTAATCTTCTCAAGGCCGGGTGTCCTCTGAGTAGACACAGTTCTTCCTGTTACAAAAACCCACAAAAATGCAGCTATCATAAATTTGCAGTCACCTTGAGCTCTTAAACTTCCCATAGACAAACAGCACACACACACATCCCTGCACAGCAACAGAGTAATTAAAAAAGATTTATGACACATGAGGAGATACATTTCACAGGCCTCTGTGAAATGTGTAAGCTTATCTTACAGTAGCTCCTTCTGACCTTCTCTATACTTTTCCACTAGCATCCGCAGGGCAAAAAAATGCATCTGTGGTTCTCTTTCAAGGCATGAAATCATACTGTTGCTCACAGACACTTACTTCTGTCCTGAGTCTACCCTCTACTACTCCTTTCCATAACTTCATTGTGTGGCTCATGAACTTTATTCCTCTATAGTTCCCACAGGTCTGCAAATCACCTTTGTCCTTAAAATTGGGAATGAGCACACTTTTCCTTCATTCTTCAGGCATTTTCTTGCCTGCTAATATTCTGTTGAGTAAGTTGGTCAAAATCTCCACAGCCATCTCTACAAATTGCTTAGGTTAGAGGTTAGAGAGACCAGACTTAGATGGTTTGGACATTTTCAAAGGCGAGAGAGTGAGTATATTGGTAGAAGGAATGTTGTGAGGGAGGACATGAGGACATTGGGTGTTGGAGAAGAAAGTGCACGAGATAGGCTTAGATGGAAAAAGATGACACACTATGCCGATCTCTAACGGGACAAGTCAAAAGGAAAAGAAGATGACTTTTGGCAGCATTGTGGCGTATCTGTAAAGCGTTGGGCTCACAGTTCTGAGGATCTGGGTTGAATCTCGGCCCTGCCTGTGTGGAGTTTGCATGTTCTCCCCATACCTGCGTGGGTTTTCTCCAGGCACTGCAGTTCCCTCCCACATCCCAAAAACCTGCATTAATTGGACATTCTAAATTGCCCCGATGTGTGATTGTGATTGTGTGTGCGACTGTTGTCTGTCTGCTTGTGCCCTGCTATTGGCTGCAAACCAGTTCAGGGAGTACCCCGCCTCCTGCTCATTGACAGCTGGGATAGGCACCAGCATTCCTGTGACCCTTGTGAGGATAAGCAGCTCAGAAATTAGATGGGTGGATGGAATTTTACATTTGTGTTGCTTTTTTTGTTTTTGTTTTCCCATACATTTCTGTTTTTTATGGTCACACTTTCATGTAGGTTTCTGTTTTGCGTGGTGGACTGTTTGCAGAAGACTTAACTGGAATCTACCCCAAAATGAAAAGTGCCTTCACAGTATAGGCTTTGGAATTATCCATTTTTAATACCTTTATATCTGCTTGCCATTTTACCATGTCATACTACTCAGTGTTTATAATATTCATTTACAAAGATCAATACATATATACAGTACACATAAACATACTGTACATACACGTATTTCCCACTGCTTGTTTTCCTTTGAAACTAAATTATTTCAGAGGCAAAAACGTTATGACATAAATCCATCCGTCAATCGATCTACAGCTTTTCCGGGTCAGACCGTGGGGGCAGCAGCTTTAGCTTGGATGACCAGACTTCCCTTTCCCGAGCCACTTCATCCATCCTGAGGCATCCCCCCCCCAGCCGGGAGACGTAGTCTCGCGTGTCCTGGGTCATTCCCCGGGGTCTCTTTCCAGTAGGACATGCCCGGAACACCTCACCAGGGAGGCTTTTGAATCAGATGTCCTACAGGTAGATGTTCAGATGATGTTTGGAAGAGATAGATTTATGAGGCGAATCGATGGGAGCACCAATCTTTGTCCTCTTGTAGTGTATCACTTGGATTCCATCTCGTGTCCTCCTCCGCCACTTGTCATCACCATCTGCACCAGCCACCTCATCAAGCTCCCCTCAATGCATTGGAGCATTGACTCTAAGCCCCTCCCGGATGACATACATTCTCACCCTTTCTCTAAGCGAGAGCTCGGACACTCTGCGGAGGACACTCATTTTGGCCGCTTGTATTCGTTTGTATCTGGGATCTTGTTCTTAGTTGTGCTTGTGACCATGAGTGAAGGTAGGAACATAGATGGACCAGTAAATTGATAACTTCACCTTTTGACGTAGCTCCTTCTTTATCACAGTGGACCGATAAAAAGCCCGCATCACTGCAGACACTGCATCAATCTGCCTATTGATCTGCTCTTTTCTTAACTCATTCATGAACAAGACCCCAAGATACTTGAAATCTTTCACTTTGGGCAAGATCTCATCCCCGGTTTGAAGAGGGCATACCATCCTTTTTGGATTGAAGACCATGGTCTCAGATTTGGAGGTGCTGATTGTCATCCCAGTCGCTTCGCACTCGGCTGCAAAGCTCTCCAGATAGTGTTGGAGATCAAGGCTTGATGAAGCCAACAGAACCGCATCATCTGCAAAAAACAGAAATGCAATACTGAGCCCACCAAACTTGACCCCCTCTACTATGCCTCAGCTATGCTTAGACATTCTGTACATAAAACTTATGAACAGAATCCTTGACAAAGGGCTGCCTTGGTGGAGTCCAACTCTCAATAGAAACAAGTCCGACTTACTGCCGGCAATGCAGACTAAACTCTGACATCAGTCGTACGGGAATCGAACAGCCAGTATCAGAGGGCTCGTTACCCTTCCCCGAGTGACACAGTTGGACGGCTTCTCCAAGTCTACAAATCACATGTAGATTGGTTGGGCAAAGTCCCATGGACCCTCGAGGACCCTGCTGAATGTGTATAGCTTGTCCACTATTCCAAGGCCATGATGAAAACCACATTGCTCCTTCTGATTCTGAAATCCAACTTCCCGACCGACCCTCATTTCTAGCACCCCACCAATAGACCTTACCAGGGAGATTGAGGATCGTGATCCCCCTTTAGAAGGAACACACCTTACGGCCCCTCTTCCTTAAAAAAGAGGACCACCACCGCAGGCTACCAATCCAGAAGCACTGTCATGGATGCCTGTGCAATGTTGCTGAGGTGTTTCAACCAGGACAACCTCACAACATCCAAAGCCTTAAGGAACTCCAGCCAAATCCCATCCATCACTGGCTGCCTCAGAGAACCCAGACTCTAGTTCCTTATGGGAAATAGTGTCAGTGTAATTGAGGAGGTCTTGAGAGTATTCTCCCCATCGATTCACAACATCCCGAGTCAAGGTCAGCAGCGCTCCATCCTCACTATACACAGTATTGACAGTGTACTGCTTCCCCCTCTTGAGATGCTGAACAAGAATTTCCTTGAAGCCATCTGGCAGTCTTTCTCCATGCCCTCACCGAACTCCTCTCATACCTGATTTTTTTGCTTCCGCGCCCCCCGAAGCTTCATTCTGCTTGACCAACTGGTACCCATCAGCTGCCTCAGGAGTCTGAGGAGCCCCAATACGACTCCTTCTTTAAATCAACGGCGTCCCTCACCCATAGTGTCCATCAACAGGTTTGGGGGTTTCCGCTGTGAGAGGCACTGACCACACTACAGCCACAGCACCACCTCAGCAATGGAGGTGGGGAACATGGTCCTCTCAATCTGAATGTCCCTCGCATCCCACAGAACATGAGCGAAGTTCTTTTGAAGGTGGGAGTTGAAACTCTTTCTGACAGAGGATTCTTCCAGACGTTCCAAGCAGACACTCACAATATGTTTGGGTGTGCCACATCAGACCGGCATCTTCCCCCACCATCAGAGCCAACTCACCACCCGGTAGTGATTAGTTGACTCTTCAATGACGTGGATGATGCAGCATGGATGGCGGGGGGATTCGCAAATTCACCTCCTTCGCCCGAATATTCAAAGCTCAGAGAGCCAAACTTGTCTGGGAAGTAATGTTGTTGGCGCCTTGTTGAGATTACAGTGCTGATGAATCTGTCCATCTTCTCTTAACACCCACCGTCCTCATGTCCTCCCTCACAACATCCATCAACCTTTTCTTTGGTCTTCCTCTCGGTCGTTTCCCTGGCAGCTCCATCCTCAGCACCCTTCTACCAATATACTCACTCTCTCGTCTCTGAACATGTCCAAACCATCTTAGTCTACTCCCCTCTAACCTTGTCTCCAAAACATCCAACCTGTTCACTCCAAGCGAGAACCTCGCCATCTTCATTTCTCTTCGCAGATATTCTGTTGCTCGCAAAAAACAAAAACAAAAAACAATGCAAATTGAAAGTATAACATACAGGTATTAAATTTTGGGGCATTTTCCAATGTGATTCAATGAGTGAGGAATGACAGGTTGTTTCATCTAATGGCACAATTCACATTCGTACTGCATTAAATGAAAAGAAGAAACCACTGGTTTCTTTTAGGCAGCACACAGAACTTTCTCGAACAACGACCGCTGCTCCGCCACACTCTCTTTTTTCTAGTTTACCTTAGAAACCCCCCGCCCCCCGCTCTTAAAGACTTAAGGTCATAATTACAAATGTTACAGTACTTACGCAGCCCATCAATCTGTTTTATAATGACAGTGTCCACCACCGTTGCTGTAGTTAGCAACACAGTTTGGGCAACGTAGCGCAGAGACGAGCTAGACATGCTGCTTATGTTTACTTATATTAATGAAGAAAGTTAAAAAAGAAATGCCGTTGTTTTAAGATGCAATGACTGTCAGAGTATGTGAATAATCGAAGAAAAAGTGGTTAAATTGGACAAGACTTTCTCTTTTCCAAGTGGGAAAGGTCTGCTCTGAAGCCAAAGTAGAAAGTGCAGGATGAGATTATATGTAATTTTGAAATTCCACCTTGGCACAGCCTGATCCAGGATGAAAGTACAGATAATACAGTACACAAAAAGCTAATTCTGTATTTTAAATTTATGAGGCAACATAACATTAATCTTAAAACGGTTTGGGAGCGTCATCATCACCCCCCACCCCCTGACCGTCGGTAGCTCGCAAGAGGCTGGCTGCTTGAAAAGTAGATCTTGGGGTAAAAAATGTCTGGGCACCCTTGTTCTAAGGTGATTAAAATTTGTTTTTTGGTGGGAGACAGGCCGAAATATGGACCAAGGCCTCCGTCAAACATATTTGTGTTTGTCCATTTGTTCAAATCTCCTATTTCAGTTGTAACCTTTTTAAACGGGCATTCTTTGATATATTTTTTTTTATTTATTTATTTTTTTTGAGGATGTTTGCATACAGTGTAGCCCCATGTTGCTTCTCCTTCCTTTGCGACAGCAGCCATTTTGCCTAAATACAAACACAGAGACACAGACAACACATACAATGTGATTAGTTTTCCTGAGCGCAATTCCCGAACAGAGTCCATTGTTCTAATCCAACTTGCTAAGAAGTAAACACTGTGTTTTCACTTTTAGGTATCTCTAGGGATGTCTTTTTTTTGTTGTTGTTCTTGTCTGTTGCTTTCAAATAATTTTTTGGGTGCCTTTTTTTTAAGACCCTGCAATTCACCGCAAATATTTTACAACATGAGCCAGCCTAAAATTGTCTCTCAAAGGACGGCAAATTCAATTCGCGATGAGTTTCGTTCAACTGTTTTTACGCAGTGACAGAGTGGATTTATGCACAGGTTTTTCAACCCAAAACCATATGCAGAACGAATCTTCGTTCTTCTTCACCTCACAGTTCAGATTTAAATTCCTCCAGATAGTTTTTAGAAAATGCCAATTTTTAAAGATTTATGCGATGGCTGTGCGTAAGCAATTTAAACCTTTTTAGATGCGAGCACACCAGTATCCTGTCGGAATCTTCAACTCAAGGCTTTGTGTGTTTCTCACATGAAGACACATACAAACACATCTTTTACAACCAAAGCGGCTGAGGTATGCAGGACTTGCAGCCAAAGTGCAACTGCGAGGCTGGAGAGTAGAGATACGCCCGGCGGAAGTAGGCTGCAGAGGGTTTTTAGCCTCAACATCCAGGCTACTCAGAGAGATGGGAATCTGAGGGAAGGCCTATTGGGAGGCAGTCAGAGATCTCTCCAAGGCGGCAGAAAAGGCCAGCCAATAGAGAAAAGACCCCAATTGGGCCTTCAAGAGAATTGATGGTACCTCGGGGTGGGACACTGGGATTTACTGCTGAACCCTCTTGAGAATGTTGTGGGTCTATCAACAAAAGACTCGATGACAGAAGGAAGGAAGCTTGCTAACTTGATAACCCGTAGGGTGCCATCACCTAATTCAACATCCCACAGAGCATCTTCAGAGCCAAAATATGCGTGAATAGAGATACATCTGTTGCAGTTTTTGGATCTCTCAGCTTGTCTCCCTGGTGATGTATTACTTCAGAATTAGAGTCATGACACCATTTGTTTAAGGTTAGGAAAAGAGCACAAAAAAGGTCCTGGCACACCTACAACCTGCTGGCCATAGTCTACAACTTGGTCCTTCTATCCTGGTGAAGGTAAATCTTTAATGATTTGGCCGGTTTAGGGGTTTAACAATTAAAAAAAAAAGTCAATCAGGTTGGAAATGGTTCAGCGCTGGGCTCTCCTTCACTGGGTTCAAAATGATGCCCATGGAAAAGAGACTGCAAACATTCTTGTCTGCTTGTTTTATGGCCAAAACTGCTTTGCGTTGTGATGTCATGCAGTTTCCTACCAATCCAAGCTGACAGTTTGTACTATATTACATGAAGTGCACTGATATAAGGCGACATCCCCGGCGTTACGTGTGGACCAATGGAGCCAAAAAAACAGATTGGTTGCTTTGTTGACTCGCTCACATATGTACTATATCTTAGTGTTGTGTTTGTGATAACTTTTTTTAAGCGATAAGTTTTTGATTACGTAGTTAAACAGTTCTGAGGATCCGGATTCAATCCCAGCCCTATCTTTGTGGTGTGGTGGGGACATTTGACTGAATTTACGGACCCAAAATCAATGTTTTACAATCTTTTTTGAGCCACAAACATTAATTGGACACTCTAAATTGCCCCTGGATGTGACTGTGAGTGCAACTGTTGTCTGTGTTCATGTGCCCTGCGATTGGCGGGCAACCAGTTCAAGGTGTACCCTGCCTCCTGTCCATTGACAGCTGGGATAGGCTCCAGCACTCCTGCCACACTTGTTAGGATAAGCAGCTTAAAAAATGGATGGATGGATGATGGATGGATGGAAGCTTTTAGGTCACATTTTGAGAAGAGAAAAAGCATTGTCTAGATTAGGATGTCATGAAGATTTTTATGGTTATTCAAAAAGTCCTCTCCTGAAATTGTGTCCACCTTTGTCTTTAGGTGGCTTTACGTCTCTCCATTCTCAACTAGAAGTGAAAATAATTTGCTTCTTACCATGCTCAGACAATGGATAGTCGGTTTCCCTTTTCTGACACGTTTCTACAACAATGACAGTTTACTTCTTTTCCTGTTTCTGATATCACAGATCCATTCTCTCTTGTGGAGTACAATCAGTATATGATTGTTTGAGTATGATCAAGATATAAAAACTATACCATACAAAAAAGTCTCCAGTGTAGAAGGATTTTTTTTTTTTTTTTAAAGAAGCAGTAAGCGGCAGCGCATTCAGGCTGGCTCGTCTGTTTATACTAGTTTTACCTGCTGGAAGGTAGCGCTTTGTTCCTCTGTGTTAGCCAAAATGCCGGCTTGTAGGTATTGCTGGATATTGTTTGAACACTCGGGAGGATGGATTTACTCTTCATACTTTTAGAAAAGACCCTGTTCTTCGTGAAAAATGGATTGCACAGGTGCAAAGGAGGAGAGCTTCGTGGGTTCCAAATGACAGGTAGGTGTGTATAGAGATACTAAAAAAAACAATAGTTGTGGGGGCCGGGGGGAGAAGTAATCCTTCCGTTCTGATTCCGGTCTTCAAACTGTCCCGATCGTAATTAAATAAAACCTGCTGATTTTGGACCGAATGTTGTGAATACTCAACGTGGGACACTCCTGGCGATGACTTCAGTGGACTAAAACCACCATCTGTGCAACCTTAGTACCCAAATTGACCCCTCCGTAGAAATTGCATGGGCCGCGTCGCTGACCAATCAGAAGCCAGAGATGTGCCTAAACCACACCCCTTGCTGTCGTCCGCCATAACCTCAGACAAAGTCGCATGGTTCAGTAGAGCTTTTGTTTGCATTTTATCACGTCTTAGGGATCCTTAACAATGGATATGGTTAAGAGGTGTAGTCACGGCCTTTGTAATAGTGACGACAGGTATCCTGATAGGCTAGTTGGTGGAGTTCAATTTGTACCCTTTCCAAAACCAAAGACTGTACGAAAAATGTCTTTGATGGATCAAACTTTGTGGAAGACGGCATGATCAACTGAATCCACCTAAAATCAACTGAAACAGAAGACAGAGTACGAAAAATGTCTTCGATGGATCAAACTGTGGAAGATCGCATGATCAACTGAATCCATCTAAAATCAACCGGAACAGATGTGTTTGCACAAAGGTAAGCCCTATATTTAATTTTCAATACATGTCTCATATAAATGAATTAGCAGTTCTTCGCTTGCATAACATAGCTACGTGTGAATGATTGACACACTTGATCTGTGTTGTGTTTGCGAGGACCTGACTGCACAAACGTGTCTCTTTGTTGGCGGCTAGCGAGCTAAGCTAAACCGGACTAGCGAGTCCTAAAAGCCTTCGACGTGCACCGAGACACCAAGACTGAAGGAAGGATGTTTGAGGACACTAAAGTAGTGATTGTCGTACTCGGTCGGGACTTACGTAGGTTCGGCACTAATTCAAGAATAATTATTGAGGGGAGCGCGTGACGTTACACAAAGAAAACGAGAGAAACAACTCGTAAATCAAGCCTCACCTTCTTCTTTTCCTTCATACGGCGGTTTACAAACGGCTATACAGATACACATACAGATTCTGCACACAAGTGTGATAGGTAACACGAAAATAGGAAACTGTCAATGACGAATTCGTCTTTGGGTTATAATATATCATATTATGTGGCTTCTCGGTCTTCCTCTGACTCCGGAAAGATCTCGCGCTAATATCAATGGTTTCTCCGTCAATATGCATGGAAATAGCATTGAAATACCCCTCGCTGAAATACTTGAAGCCCTGCTGTCTGCTCTTCAACGATATTTCACTATTCGGTAAGAATGCGAGTGAAAAATCAGCTGGTAAATCGCTCTCGACTTTTCTTCCTCCGACGCCATTTTGTCTGTTTTTCTGAGGTTAGCAACAGTGGGGTGACGTGACTTCAGGAGGCGTGCTTAAGTGCCCTGTATGGAGGGGTCAATTGGAGCCGTATCGTTCCCGTCGAAGCTGCTCGGCCCAAGTTAGCTGAGCTCAGACTGCTAACAACAAAAGCGTCTTTTTTCTAATATTTATTGAAGAGGAAAACATCAAACACTAGTGTCACACGTCTTGCAAAACCTACGTACCGTATACAACGAGGGTAGTGAGTACTCAGAAGTTGAGCGAGTGGAAACGTCAACTTAACTTGCTTATCCGCCTAGTATTCCTTACTTTAGCTTGATAACAACGAGACATGTTTGTGATCAATTGTGGATGTTAAAAGAAACATCGAACGTGAGTAACTTTATAACTTGTAAGAGGACTTATAGGAAATTTAACAAGCCGTATCTTAGTACATATTACTACCTAAATTGGTGCTGTATTGTTCGCGTTGAAGCTGCGCGCTAACAACCTTTCCAATATAGAGTATACAACGAGGACCAAACATCAATCGTGGACTCAACTTTCAAATACTAGAGTGAGGGCCATTGTGGTTTGAAACCCTTGCATCCATATATCTTTTATATTTTCATACAGGTAGTATGTGATTTGTGTACCTTATGTGCTGATAGTTTTTACTGTGATTGCTTTAATTTGACCTTAACTTTTTGTGGCCCTTACACTTCCTCCCTGTGGTTGCATGGGTTCTGTTTAAGTAATTAAAAGAAAGAGAAAAAGTCCAAATTATACAACTTTAAAATAGAGCTACTCACAGTTGTAAAACATCACGAAAACGTCGTATTAACATTTATCTTTCCGGAAGTGCGGTATTGACCCGGTCCCACTGCTCCTCAATGGGGAGTGCATGGAGAGGGTCCACACCCTCAAATTTCTGGGAGTCTACATCACAGACAAACTCATTTGGACTGTAAATTCCACTGCGGTGGTGAAAAAGGCGCAGACGTGACTCCAATTCCTGAGAGTGCTCAGGAACAACAACTTGGAAGCTCAGCTGCTGCAGGCTTTCTACAGAACCACCGTGGAGAGGATCCTCACTCACTGCATCACAGTGTGGTATGCTGGATGTATAGCAGCGGACAGGAAAGCTCTGCAAAGAGTGGTCAACAGTTGCCAGAAGATCATTGGCTGCTCTGTGCCCTCCCGAGAGGACATTGCCAACTCCTGCTATCACAGCAGAGCCACTAATATTGTAAAGGACTCTTCACATCCTGGTCATCACCTGTTAAACCTGTTGCCCTCTGGCAGGCGGTACAGATTCCACAAAATACGGACAGCCAGTTTCAAGCACAGCTTTTCTCCCAGAGCCATCAACTCAAACTCAAACCATTGAAATAACAGTACTGTAATAGAATATTATGCAACGGCATTTTTGTGCATTTATTTTATTTTGCAATAACTGTGCCTTGATGTTTTATGTTTTGTTTTTTTTTTACCCAGGATGTTCCTCATCATTTCGTTGTATGCACAGCATATAATGACTGAAAGGCTTTGGATTTGATGTGTAATTTATGAGTGACAATACATTACCTAAACTGTGACACGGTGGTTAGACTGGTTAGCGTGTCTGCCTCACAGTTCCTAGGTCTGAGGTTCAAATCCTGTTCCCCCCATGTGTGGCGTTTGCATGTTCTTCGCATGCCTGCTTGGGTTTTCTTAGGGCACTGCAGTTTCGTCCCACATTCCAAAAACATGCATTAATTGGTGACTAAATTGCCCTGAGGTGTGATTGTGATGAAAATGGTTGTTTCTCAGTGCCCTGCGATTAGTTGGCAACCAGTTCAGCGTGTACCCCGCCTCCTGCCCGTAGATAGTTGGGATAGCCTCCAGCACTTGCGCAACTAAGAATATGGATACATTGATTAAAGAATATTTTTTATCTGAAACTATGTAACTATGTAAAAAAAAAAATCAAACCCGACATTTTAAAAATGTTGCACTCAGGGTTCGAGTTATGAATTTAGCTTTGTGGGAACTTGGATTTTTATTCTCAGAATCTAAACTCCACACTGAAATAGGAAATCTAAGTAACAAAATAAAGTTAAAAAACCATACGAGAAAAATAAATTTACATTTGAGTCTCAAATGTCACAGCAAATGTAATGAATATAACTGAAATGAAGGCCTTTTTCTGTCTATATTTTTTTCAATGATTCTGATTTTTTATTTTTTTTTAAAAGGCTTGATATCACAAGAATTAAGCCCTGCTAACTGTCTAAGACTGATTGGTTCATGTATGCATCCATCCATCCATCCATTTTCAACAACAATAAGTGGACTGAAGCTCATTTCAACTCCCTTTGGGTGAGAGGTGAGTTAACCGTGGACCGGTCAGCAGCTAATCGCAGGGAAAGCTTTCACCATTATGAAAAAACGTTTGTCATCACGGCGGCACAATGGCTCGGATGGAAATGTGGAGAGTTACTGATGGTGCAGTGGTACACATGCCAGGGATAGAAATCTGACTGTTTAAAGTTTGAAATATTACAAATATTTGTAAAAAAAAAAAAAAAAAAAAAAAAGCTTTGAACTGTATTATTTGTTTAAAAATGAACCAAACAGCAAGACATGCTTAATCATTTCAGATATTTATTTTCTGGACAGTAACACTATCATTATACAAGTATAATGATGAACCTTTGATGTATTGAGTATAGGTAAATCCATCCAGTTTCACGGAGCAACGTGTGTCCAGCTGTCATTGTAGTAGTGGAAGTACTTGTGGGTGTGGTGAACCCAGCATTAGCAATGTGTTTCCTCTCCAGTCTGACTGGCACAGACCTCACTTTCTGCGACGTGTGGCAGCTCCTTTCTTGCTACTGCAAGGCACACAAACAATAGGAAAACAGTGTCAGATCTGGAAAATGATCTTGTATTTATACTGGAGCTAATGGTATAACAATGTTTGTGTATGGGCTACTTCAAATCTAATATGACAATACAGCACAATTTAAATCATTTACTTTGCCCATGTTGCTTATAAAAAAGCACAATAGACAATGAATGAAAGAAGAAATGGGAATAATAAATTATAATTGAAATATTTATTATGTTCAGTTACTTACTTTTAAGTCACAACGCAACAACAGTGCACATCATTATTACTTTGGAGTTAAATCAATCTATTAGAGAGATACTTGTTATTAATCTGATATTAGAGAGATACTTGTCATTAAAAAGTCTTTATCGTATTGCATTTCATTCATTGTACTGTTACCATAAAATGGCATTGCTAAATATCTGAAGTGGAACTGGCCTGAAGCTAATCAAAACGGAACTAAAAAGGGCATGGTCAGAAAAGAAAAATGGCAAAATAAAGGATTTTGTGTACACGACAATAGAACACTTGTGAAACTCAAGTGTCATGGGATCATGTCTTTTAGTAATTCAGTAGTACTCTGTCCATCCATCCATTCATCCATTTTCTTTTACACTTATCCTCACCAGGGTCGCGGGAGTGCTGGAGCCTATCCCAGCTGTCAACGGGCAGGACGCAGGGTACACCGTAAACTGGTTGAGAGCTAATCGCAGGACACATGGAGACAGACAACAGTCGCACTCACAATCACATCTTGGGGTAATTTAGAGTCTCCAATTAGTGTTGCATGTTTTTAGGGCTGTGGGATGAAACCAGAGCGCCCAGAGAAAACCTATGCAGGCACGGGGAGATCATGCAAACTCCACACAGGCAAGGAAGGGATTGAGTCCTGGTTCTCAGAACTGTGAGGCCAACACTTTACAGCTGCTCCACCGTGCCACGCTCTTATCGTAAATATTGTTTTAAATTTTTTGGACAGTAAAATTTGTTCACAGCAATAATGTTAAAACGCAACACAAGAACTGTCCGAGTTGGTCTGAGAATATTTTAAACCATTAAACTAGTTGATCTTGGCACTGACATTGATACTTTTCCCTTTAATGTCATCAAAAACTGTACATCCCTCCATCCATTTTCTGTACCGCCTATCCTCACTAGGGTTGCAGGCGTACAAGAGCTCATCCCGGCTATCTTTCGGTGAGAAGCAGGGTACACCCTGGACTGGTCGCCAACCAATTGCAGGGAACATAGAAGCAAACAATGAGTCGCACTCACAATCATATCTAAGGGCAATTTAGAGTCTTCAATACGACCATGGGGAGAACATGCAAACTCCACACGGGTGAAGACAGGATTTGCATCCTGGTCCTCAGAACTGTGAGGGTGATGTCAGTCAGTCCTTGCCGCTGCTGTAAGGTTTTTTTCAATTTTATATTTTTGGTCTGTGGTATTTAACAGACAATGTTTAACATACTGTATTCTGCTTTACATGTTATGAAAAATGTTACAAACACTTCCAGTAGTTTATCATACTTACTGTTTTTGCAGCTCATCGATGCGATTTCTCAGAGAGATTACCTGAAAGACAATAAAGTTGAATTGCAAACATTTGATATAAATTTGATTTTCCTCATTGTTGACTTTGATTGAATTTTAATTTTTTAAATTGTAAATGAAACAATTTTCTAGTTTTTTCTTACAGTATAACCTTTTTAGAAATTCCGCAGATCTCCCAAACAGAGCCGAATACTAGTGATGTGACCGCTTATTTACCCATTATATTACAAAATATCTTGGACTGTCCAGTCGGTGAAGTCATTGTAGGTATTTTCAACAGCAAAAAAATGTGGATGTGATTGGAAGAATTGTCAGACATATGACACTGCGGGTACAATGAACAAAAAGTGTACATTTCATCAACATTCACACATTGTCATTATCAAATCCATCCATCCATTTTCTTAGCTGCTTATCTTCACAAGGGTTGCGGTGCGTGCTGGAGCCTATCCCAGGTGTCAACGGGCAGGGGGCGGGGTTACACCCTGAGCTGGTTGCCAGCCAATCGCAGGGCACATCGAGACAAACAGCCACACTCACAATCACACATAGGGGCAATTTAGAATAACCAATTAATGTTGCATGTTTTTGGGATGTGGGAGGAAACTGGAGTGCCCGTAGAAAACCCACGCAGGCATGGGAAGAACATGCAAACTCTACACAGGCGGGTCCTTAGAACTGTGAGGCTTCAGTGCCACGTCTCATCACTGTTTTATAAACTTTGTCCTTCATCCTAGCAGAGACTCTTCTGTCACACCAGACACCTTCCGCCAGCTGATCCAACTTGCTTGGATCCATTTCTTCTTTTCTTTACCACACTCACCATTTCTCTGGATCGTTGACCCCAAGTATTTGAAGTCATCCACCCTTGCTATCTCTGCTCCCTGTAGCCTCATTCTTCCCCCTTACAGCCTTCCCATTCACGCACATACATTCTGTTTTACTTCAGCTAATCTTCATTCCTCTCCTTTCCAGTGGATGTCTACATCTTTCTTTGTTCCTCCACCCGCTCCTTGCTTTCACTGCAGATTACAATGTCATCTGCAAACATGGTCCAACGGGATTCCAGTCCAACATTAACAGTCAACACATTTCTATCTCTATCCTTAATCACCCTTACCTGCTGCACATCCTTCCCATCTCTCTCTGTCTGGCCAACCTGTAGAAATCCTTTTCTCCTATTTTTGTGGCCAACCTGGTATATATGTCATCATAAGTCTCTTGTTGAGCCTTCACCACCTCTATATTTGCCCTATGGCACATTTGAATGTATTCCTTTCGCCTCTCCTCAGTCCTCTCAGTGTCTCACTTCTTTTCTAGCATCTTTCCTCTTGTGACTTCCTGTATTATGGGGTTCCACCACAATGTCTCCTTCTCCCCTTTCCTCCCAGAAGACACACCAAGTACTCTCCTGGCTGTCCCTCTGATCACCTTGGCTGTAGTAGACCAGTCTTTCAGGAGCTCCTCCTGTCAATCGAAAGCCTATCTAACCTTTTTCCGAAAGGCCGCACAACATTCTTCCTGGGTTAGCTTCCACCACAAGGTTCTCTGCTCAATCCCCTGTTTCCGTCACCAACATGTCCATTGTAATCTGCACCAATCACAACTCTCTGTGTCTAGGATGCTCAGAACAACTTCATTTAGTTCCTTCCAGAGTTTCTCTTTCAACTCTAGGTCACATCCTACCTGTAGGGCATAGCCGCTAATGACATTATATATAACACACTCAATTTCAAGTTTCAGCCTCATCACTCAATCTGATACTCTTTTTACCTCCAAGACATTATTTGCCAGCTCTTACTTTAAAGTGCCACTGACACAAAAATCAAATCTTAAAATAGGTATTATTATCAAAACTACAAATAATAGTAATCACTTTGATGGTAGTAACAGTTGTGAAGAGTGAGCTGTGTATAAAAACACGAAGTTGCATCAGTCTAACTCGATACAATTGCATCACAGTTGGCGGCCCATATTTGTCTGTGACGTCATGTGCAGAAATCACACTGGAGCCCTCACCATTGAAAACACGCTGTTCCAAATGCAATGGCAGACAAACGAGCGCGATTTTCAGAATTTTCTGCCACCCCTTCATAGACTGAAGCTCTTTTTTAGGAAGAAAACATCTCAGAAGCGAGTGAAACGATCGGGGCCATTTTACGATATCGTTTCACTTCACCACTGACACAAGACTCCACTACAGACACAGACAAGTGGGCAGACAAGGAGGACGAGGGACCCAATGAATTATTCTCAATGACTGGCCATAATTGTTTGATTTCCTAACCCTTTTAGAAGTCTTGTGAATGTAGCATACTCAGGAGAACCCATGCCAGGTGAAGTAAATATCATGGATGTTATCGAAATTAATCTAGGGCTATGTGTTATGTGTGTCTATATTGTTGTTTTAGTTACTCATTCTTTAATCTCTTTATTTTCCTTTCTTACGTACTTTATTACTTACGTATTTCATTAAGTTCCTATGACGCGGATCTTTTGTAACGTTCTGAGCGAAGGACTCCATTACATCGACAGACACGGATGTCTGGGATGTTCAGGAGGATGGTTGTCGACGGAGCTTCTTACTACTGGTGCTTTTGGACAAATCCACAAGTGCACAGGCGCCAAACTATCTTTTGCCTTTTGGACATTTCCGGAATGTTCGCCTATTTGGAACATTCGTTCGACTTTGGTGACTATACGTCATTTGGCTAGTTAACGTGTGTTACACGCTAACTAAACTTTTTTTGTACTTCTATTTTGTGTTAGTTTGTTATTGTGTTGTACTGTATTGTGCGTGATTGAATTGTCTTAAACGCAATACAACTGCTTTGTTATATTTTGCTGGTGTGACCGAGGGGATTTATTCTTAATTCACACGTAAAATAGGCTATGAACTGTGAGACAAATTAGTCCTCCACCCACTATTATTATTTATTATTATTATTATTATTTTACTATACACACCTGTGATTTGGAATGCACAAAGTTCTTGTCCTTTACACCTGTGCGATCCATTTTTCATGACAAATCGTTTCTTTTGTGTGAAGAGTGAATCGACCCTCCTGAATATTCGAAGAAAATCCAGCACCACGACAAGCGGGCATTTTGGGAAAAACCCAGAAAAAACAGCTAATTTCTCGCCTGTACAAGAGGTAAATACACTTGATTCTGCAGCATAAGTTGTCAGCATAATGCGTCACTTCTGGCTTCTTCTTCAACCCCACAAAGTTCACAGATTTTTCATGGCGCGAGATGAAAAAATATATATACGGCAATATGCTGATGTGCTGTGAACAAACAGATGATTCTAACCCTAAAAAACATACTAATTTTCATGTTTTTTATGTCAGTGGCACTTAAAAGTACCCCCTGCTACATTTCCCATCCCACCTAATTCGTGGTAAAATAATAACCTGCCCCTAAACTTCTAGCTTTACTACCTTTCCACTTTTCTATCCTTCTTGGATGCACAATATATCAACCTTTCTCCTCATCATCATGTCAACCAACTCCTGAGCTTTTCCTGTGATAGTCCCAACATTTAAAGTCCCCACATTGAGATGTAGGCTCTCTGCATTCCTCTTCTTCATTTGTCAAAGAATCCCCTTTCCTCCTCTTCTTCTTCGACCATCAGTAGCTGAATTTCCACCAACGCCCTGCAGGTTAACGGTGTCGGGGGCGGGCCTTTTTAACTTGGGCCATGACTGATCCAGTATAGGATTCTTTTGATGAACAATCTCATTTGTTTAGCAAGGTTTTAAGCCGGATGCCCTTCCTGATGCAACGCTCTGCATTTATCCGGGCTTGAGATCAGGCTACAGATTGCACTGGCTTGTGCCCCCATAGGACTGCATTGTTCACAAACCTTTGCAAGTAATGTACAAATTACCAACAAGAAAAATCCTAATCAAGGCTCTTTACTGACCTCATATCGCTGTCTCTTGAGTTTCTCACAGTGGTCATATTTAATTTCTTCTAGGCTGTGCAGCCACTCCCACATCTCCTTTGCCTTTTCCCTGATAAACACAAAGCAATAATAATTAAATGTCAGTTAGAGATTGAATAGACTGGAAATTGATCCCAAAACTCTGAACATGATAAAATTAATGATTACACTGTGCTTAATTGTTTGGACATGAAGTCTGATTTGGTGACAAAAGTCATCCGTGTGTGACAATTTGCAATTCAACCAAACGTATGGCAAAAATACACCACTCAAATCTAATTTTTTCGGGCATATAATAATTCCAGACCACTGATTCAAAGTATGCTGCTTTGCTTAAGATGTTGCAATAAAAAACAAACAAACACCTAAGCATTATGTTTGTCACAGACATGTAAAATATGTTTTAAATCATGATTGACTTTCTGTAATACAAGATCTTCATGATCTCTAAATTGTGTTATAACTGTCTTAGATGTTACCTCAGTTTGTCGTCACTTAGATTGTCGATGGCTAGCGGTTGGCATCTCTCTGCCAGGATCTTCTTCTTTTTTTCCCTCTCAGTCTGCTTCTTTCCTCTTTTCTGGTCCACCTGTAAACTCATTAATAACCTCCAATCGTTATTCTTCACTTAAGGTACAAAAACATGGGGCAGTATGTTTTAAAGTTGAGTAATGAAAGGAAAAACAAACAAGCTGTAAAAAAAATCCAATATACCCTCTGCAGATGGCTGCTGAAGCCTGATCCCATGCTAGACAGCGCAATCTTTTTTTTAGCTTCATCTTCAGCCTTCCTGTGGGCATCAGCCTCCTCCTTCCTGATACGCTCTGCCTGACATAATAATATTCACAATTAATGCAATCAAGTCAATCAATCCAGCATTAGAATCACAAAAGAAAATAGCCCTCCAATCAGAATTGGCCCCACCAGATGTGGTGCCCCAGGCAAGGATCTACATGGTAACGCCTCCATCCACAATTCACATACACTTACAAAAGAAATACAATGGCATTGATTTACCTTATCTTTAATTTACAAGGTAACATGTCACTAAATTTATATGGAACGCATCCAACCATCCATTTTCTGAGCCGCTTATCATTACAAGGATCGCAGGAGTGCCATCGGGCAGCTGTCATCGGGCAGGAGGTAGGGTAAACCCTGAAATGGTTACCAGCCATTTGAGTGGCACATACTGTAGACAAACAATACTTGCACTCACAATCACACCTAAGGGCAAGGGTCTCCAATTAATGCACGTTTTTGGGATGTGGGAGGAAGCCGGAGTGCCGGAAGAAAAGCCACGCAGGTACGGGGAGAACATGTCAACTCCACACAGGCAGGGCTGAGATTTGAACCCCATCCATCCATCCATCCATCCATCCATCCATCCATCAATCCACCCACCGCTTCTCCTGGTTGGGTTGCAGGGGCAGAAGCTCCAGCGAGGATGCCCAGACTTCCCTTTTCACAGCCACTTCATCCAGTTCTTCCGGGGAGATCCCGAGGCATTCCCAGGCCAGCCTAGAGACGTAGTCTCTCCAGCATGTCCTGGGTCGTCCCCAGGGCCTCTTTCTGGTGGGACATGACTGGAAAACATCACCAGGGAAGTGCATCCGATTGAGATGCCCCAGCCACCTCATCTGGCTCCTCTGAATGCAGAGCAGGAGAGATTGACACTGAGCCCCTCCCGGATCACCGAGCTTGTCATCCGATCTCTAAGGGAGAGCCCGGATGCACTGCAGAGGAAACTCACTTTGACTCGTTGTTTCAGGGCTCTAATTCTTTTGGTCATGACTGACAGCTTGTGACCATGGGTGACGGTTGGAATGGAGATCAACTGGTGAATTGAGAGCTTCACCTTTTGACTTAGCTCTTCCCTCTTTACCACAATGTATCGATACAAGGTCTGCATCACTGCAGATGCTGCACTGATCTGCCTGTCGATCTCACGCTCAATTCTTTCCTCACTCTTGAACAAGACCCTAAGATACTTGAACTCCTCTACTTGAGGCAGGATCTCATCGCTGACCTGGAGAGAGCACGCAAATCTTTTCTGACGGATGACCATGGTCTCAGATTTGAAGGTGCTGATTCTCATCCCAGCCGCTTCACACTTGGCTGTGAATCGCTCCAGTGAGAGTTAGAGACCACGGCTTGATGAAGCCAACAGAACCACATCATCTGTAAAAAGCAGAGATGAAAAACTGAGGACACCAAACTGGACCCTCTCTATGCCTTGACTGCGCCTAGATATTTTGTCAATAAAAGTTATGAACAGAATCGGTGACAAAGGGCAGCCTTGGCGGAGTCCAACTCTCACCAGTACAGGGACCAAAATGGCCGTATCAGGGAGTTTGGTACCTTATGCTCCCTGTAGTTTGAACACAGCCTCTGGCCCCCTTCTTAAAAAGGGGGACAACCATCCCAATCTGCAAATCCAAAGATGTGATGTTGTAGAGGTGTGTCCATGCATAGCCTTTAGGAACTCTGGGCAAATCTCATCCACGCGCAGGGCCTTGCAACCAAAGAGCTTTTTAAAAATCTATGTGATGCAACCGCAGAGATAGTAGACCCCGTCTCAGAGAACTTAGACCCTGCTTCCTCAAGGGAAGGCATGTCAGTGGAATTGAGCAGGTCTTTGATGTATTCTCCCCACCGACTCACAATGTCCCAAGTAGAAGTCAACAGCACCCATCCTCATGATACCCAGCTGCCTCAGGAGGCCTGCAAGCCAAAAAGGCCCGATAAGACACCTTGAGCTTGACTGGATCCCTGACTGGTGGTGTCCACCAACGTGTTCAGAGATTGCTGCCACAAAAGGCACCAACCACCTTACGTCCACAGCTCCGATCGGCTGCCTCAGGAACGGAGGTGCAGAACATAGTCTACTGTTGCACTATGTCCTCCAGCTCCCCTGGAACATGAGCAAAGTTCTCATGGAAGTGATAATTAAAACTCCTTCTGACAGGGGAGTCTGCCACCCCATCCCAGCAGACCCTACCAATACAGTTTGGGCTGCCACATCGGAAAGGCATCTCCTCCACCATCGGAGCTAATGCACCACCAGGTTGTGATCCGTTGACAGCTTCTTCTCTCTCTTCACCAAAGTGTCTAAGACATGCGACCGGAAGTCCGATAACACGACCACAAAGTCGATCATTCCACTGTGACCTAGTGTGTCTTGGTGTCAAGTGTGCGTGTAGACACCCTTATGCCTAAACATGATGTTTGTTATAGACAACCCGTGAATAGCACAGAAGTCCAGTAACAGAACACCGCTCTCTTTCTGATTAGCGGCATCTTTCTTCCCAATCACGCCCTTCCATTTCTCACTGTCATTGCCCACAGCAGAACAATGGAGTCCCCAGAGGGAGCACTCTCGAGCACTCCCTCTAAAGACTCCAAAAAGGGTGGGTTGTTTGGTGCATAGGCACAAACAACAGTCAGGACCCTTCCCCACACCCGTCTACTCTTCATCCTCTGGGGTGAACCCCAACGTACAGGCGCCGAGCCAGGGGACAATAAGTACACCCACACCTGCTCAGCGTCTCTCACTGTGTGCAACTCCAGAGTGGAACAGACTCCAACGCCTCTCAAAAGGACTTGTACCAGAGCCCAAGCAGAGTATAGAGGAGAGTCTGACTATATCTAGTCGGAACCTCTCAACCTCACACACCAGCTCAGGCTCCTTCCCTGCCAGAGAGGTGGCATTCCATGTCCCTCAAGCCAGTTTCTGTAGCCGAGGATCAGATTGCTAAGGTCCCTGCCTTCAACCACTACCCAACTTACATTGCACCCAAACCCTAAGGCCTCTCTCACAGGTGGTGAGCCCATGTGAAGGGGGATCACTGTTACCCTTTTGGGCTGTGCCTAGCTGAGTCCTACAGGTGCAGGCCCGGCCACCAGTCACTCATCTTCGAGCCCCACTTCCAGGCCTGGCTCCAGAGGGGGGCCCCAGTGACCTGCATCTGGCCCAGGGAACCCTAGATCAATTGTTTATTTGGAGCCGTGCTTTGTCTCTTCCCCCACCTAAGACCTGTTTGCCATGACTCTGCCAGGGAAGTGAAGCCCCAGACACTTACCTCCTAAGAACATTGAGACACAGAAGTTTCTCCACCATGATAAGGTGACATCTCAAAGAAGGGGATTTTAACCGCGGTCCTCAGAACTGTGAGGCCAACGCTCGTAATCAGTTGTGCCTACGTGCCACCTATATGAAATGCAATACATAACTCTACAGAGTAATTTTTTTCATGAATTTTATAATGTGAAAAAAAAACAGATATGGTTTCAACAATGTCTGAATGCCGACATGCTTTTTAAGAGGAACAATTTTAACAATCCTTCAAGGAGATTAATGTTTCAGTAGATTACTCATGCTAAATAACTGGTTGAAATATGTGTGATATGCTGGATATTATATTATAGTATTTCCTTGACAATTTTGATAATTTTGTGGAAACAGAAACATCTTTCCAAGGTGGATAGAATGCCTAAACAAAGAAGGTGCCAAATCACGCTTTCATAAAAGACAATCCCTCGCACCCCCGCAGTCATGTCTGTACTGTCCATTGAAATTCCATTAGATCAAGCCACACCCACCAGAAAATCCAAGGCCACAGAGGAGCTCCAACACGACGCCAGACTGTCAACGCACTATGCGAATTCTGTAGCTAGACCCTCTGCGTTGACTTCTGAAGAATTTTGAGTTAGTTACTCACCGACTCACAATCTTTTCCCCCGCTCTGCCGTCTGCCTTTGTTCCCTTCTAATCGGTCCTTACCTACTGCTGCCCTCTGACAACCCCGGACTCCTACTCTGCTAGACTGCTTTGCCTTGAAGCCCTCCCAACCCTGGACCTGGCACTCGGAGTACCTTTTTGTTTGGTTCGACTAAGCATTCTGAAATAAACATTCCATCACCTGCTGCGCTCTCTCTTGTCTCTGCATCTGGGTTCAACTCGCAACCCGAGTCCTGACAGTATGCGGTACACTTGCTTCAATGCTGACGGACTGCTTTTCAAAAGGCAGTTATTGAGGTGAAAATGAATTTGTTCAATTTTTGATAAATTTTTAATAAACCAGGGTCGAGTCAAATCTTTACTCTCACTCTGTACTTTTTACTTCTGAGAGAAACATGTTTAACTGAATTTAGCATGAACACCAGGTAAATGCCACCAAAGGAGGCAACACAAACAAATCTTTGTTTTATGAAGATGTGTCGAATTGGGATAAAAGATGGTAAAATTTATGCTACATTTAAATCTTTATTTCAGTGTAAAAATTGGTTGATTTTAGTTCTTTTGAACAGCTAATTTTAGTAAAAGGTTAACCAAAATTGATTTTAATAATTCATCAACATCCAAGGAACAATAAAAAATTCAAGGAGGAAGTTACGAGTTATCTGTACTGACTACAACTATTTTGTCATCACAGGAGACTTTGCCATTCATGTTGACAAAGACATGAAAACATACAAAAACCTGATACATTGGCCACATTTGACATATAGAGTCTGACACACAATCAAGCTCACATTTTAACCCTAGTAATCTCGAAGGATGTTAACATCCTACCTGCGGACATCAAGGACTTGGTTATTTCTGATCCTTTTTTTTGTGCTCTTTTTGCAGGCTAAAGAGCTACTGTGGTACTGACACCAAATCTCGTTAGTACAGCAGTAATTCACACTCATTATTTATCTAATAACATGAGAAAAGCCAAAACAGGTTAAAAAAAAAACCATCATATTCACCAGAGATGTGTACGATTTATAGAAAAACTCAATTTTCTTTTGCTCGGTATGTTGGGTCTCACCCACCTTTATTGTTGAAGTGGTGATCACTCAATTCTTGACTGGGTTGAAACATGGAACCCAGGTATAAGCACTAGTTTAATCTGATCTGGTTTACACTCGTCAAAAAAGGAACCAGGGATATTGCGAGCCTTACGAAAGCAATCTTGAGTCTAAACGCCCTTGGAAGTTTACTGTTAGAGTTATCGTTAATATATTTATCATGGACTTGCAACAAAGCCAAAGTATCATCCTTGCTTCGAAGAGTCTTGTTCACAGGACGAGCTCCTACACACAGATGCAACAGGATCTTCCTAGAAGTGGCCAAGGACAACTCCATCATAACCAAAGAATGTGCCACATCATCACCAAAAACTGTACCTTCCTGATCAGAAGATGACTTCTTGTTCGTTATTTGTGCAATTATTCCAGCAGGTCAGGTGATAAACCTAACAATTACATTCACATGGCAACACTGTCCCCTAAAAAATAACCCTTAAAGTGAACTTGGTTTTCAATTACCTGTTTGGTACAGTATATATGATCTTTTTCAACTTCACTTCCACAACAATAAGATATAATTTATGACAATCATTTCCAGATTGTATGTATTTTTAAAAATTGTAATTTTAAAATAGGCTACCTTTGTTTCTTTTCATCGCAGTGTATTCTGGGTAGTGACGTGAAATGAGGATGTCTTTTTTATCCGGGCCCATTTTTAGTAGCGTATTTGTACCTAATGCTTGCCAATCCTGACTGACAAAGAGAGCATCTGTTGTCAAAAGCTCTGTTTAATTTCTGGTACTTGTTCTTTTTGAAAATGTTATAAATGTATTCAGTAATAACCGTAAGTAAGGTTATATTTTACTATTTTTCAGCTCTCTCATGAGCTGGGGGCAATCAAAGGCTTCAAATAACCATTGATCTTTCAGCAGCTCTTCTGGCCACAGCCTTTTGTCATTTCCTCAATTTGATCTTTGGAGGAAATCTACAAATGCTGATCTTTTTTGCACTCCATCTTGATTGGAAATTGTATTTCAAATTAGCACAGTACAGTACAGCATTTTTAACTCCTTTAACTGACGATACAAGTTGTTTGTAAGTGGCTATCTTAGCTCTGAAAAGAGAAGTAACGTAACGATTTCACAACATCCATTCTCCGTGATTATCCGCAGAATTCGTTGCGCACGCAAAACATGGCGATGTGACTGTATCAAATTCTGGTCTAAAGATTTTGTTTTTTTAATTTGTAGGAATCAATTACAAATATATGTAACTGTATTTCAGTAGTAGAGATCACTAGTTGTAAATTAAAATTAAAATTAAATGAAACTCAATCAGAGTTTACGTAAAGTGGATGCTGCTTAACTGAGACACATCCATCCATCCATCCATTTCCTTAGCCGCTTATCCTCCTCACAAGGGTTGCAGGGATTGCTGGAGCCTATCCCAGTTGTCATCGGGCAGGAGGCGGGGTACACCCTGAACTGGCTGCCAGTCAATCGCAGGGCACATAAAGACAAACAGCTGCATTCACAATCACATCTCGGGGCAATTTAGAGTGTCCAATTAATGTTGTATGTTTTTAGGGATGTATGGGAGGAAACCAGAGTGCCCGGAGAATACCCACGCAGGCATGGGGAGAACATGCAAACTCCACACAGGGAGGGCTGGGATTGAACCCGGGTCCTCAGAACTGTGAGGCCAAAGCTTTGCAGCTGAGTCACCGTGCTGCCAAACTAAGACACAGGTTGTTGAAAATATATTAATAATCGGTCAAGGCCTTTGATAGGTCTCAGGATTAAGGGTTAGTAATTATCACTGCAGAACGAATCCTCAATGCAAAATGAATCTGCAGTATCATTGAAACAATTGGAGGACCTAAAAATAAGTCACCTCTCTGATATACAATAAGTGCAGAAAGAGGGTTCCGTTTCACCTCCCCTCAAAAAACATTTTTCACATACACGCCACCACCCCAACCTCCCCTTACACTGCAACAGGTGCTACCACCCCAAACAGCAACACAAAACCTCCAATCTATTTCTAGCCCAAATGACTTTCCTTTCACTGTCAACATGAAGAACCTTGTCAATATTGAACTGCAACTCACACCACATCTCTGTCATCATTCAACTCTTCCCATCCCACCTTGCCTGAAACAAGCATCCACAAAGATGTGAAGAAAAAATGTTAACTGGTAATCTGACTGACACAGTATGTGCCAGATCATAGATGCATCGCATATATCAAAAGTTCAGCTATTTTTGATCACATGTTGAATGTGGAGAAATAGGGGTGGTGTGGTGACCTGACAAAATACACCTGAAAAACCTCAATGATGATTACAAATTTGGTGAGCGGCTGGTGACCAGGACTGCACCCAGGGTCCCGGCCAGGCATAGCCCGAAAGGGTAACGTGGGTCCCCTTTCCCATGGGCTCATCACCTGTGCCCAACCCCTATGGCCCCGATGGATTGTGAGCTGGGTGGCACCCAAAGGCAGGGACCTATGCGATTTGATTTCTGGCGACAGAAGCTGGCTATAGTCCCCTCTCTGGAAGGGAAAAAGCCCGAATTGGTGCGAGATTCCGAAGTTCCAACTAGATATAGTCAGACTCGCCCTTCACACAGGGCTCTGTTACTAGTCCTCTTCAGAGGGGGTGTACTCTCTTCCATTCTGGAGTTGCCCATGGTGAGAGGTGCCAAGCAGGTCTGCGCCTGTACATTGGATTCACCCCGGTGGACGAGTGTAGCCTCCCTCTGCCTTTGGGTAAAGCCCATATCATACCATATCTGCACAGTCTTGAGCATGTTCATTTCCATGTTGTGTCGGCAGCACCATAGATCCAGCCACTCCACTTTCTGTTGATACCGTGTCTCATCACTACTTTGATGAGACTGAAGACTGTGGTGTCACCTGCAAATGTCAATGTTTGACAAATGGTTGTGTTGAGTTGTATAGTTGTTTTTGGAGAGAGAGAAGAACAGCAGAGGGAGGACGCAACCTTGGGGTGTCCCAGTACTGGTGGTGCCCATCAGGAAACTGTACAATAAATCCACTGGCAGATGGCAGGTGAGACACTGAGCGGGAGAGTCTAGGGAGAGGAGTTCGGGGATGATGCTGTCGAATACAAATGTTTAGCAAACCCGCTTTTCAAAGCAGCTTAAAAAAAGTTCAATGAGCCATTTGCTCCTTTGAAATGCATGCAAGGCAATGCCAGGTGCTGTGGGACAACTGATAGCTCACAAGCAACACCGGCTGCTGGTGGAAAGTGACTGCAAACCGTGACATCCATCCTTATCCATTGTCTACCGCTTATCTGAGGTGCGATCAAGGTGGCAGTAGCTTTAGCAGGGGCACCCAGACTTCACTTTCTCCAGCCACTTCATCCAGTTCTTTCGGGGGGATCCTGAGGCATTCCCAGGCCAGATGAGATATGTAGTCTCTCCAGCGTGCCCTGGGTCATCCCCCGGGGTCTCCTTCTGGTGAGACACCAGGGACGCGTCCGGATCGGATGCCCCAGCCACTTCATCTGGCTCCTCTCACTGTGGAGGAGCAGTGGCTCTACTCTGAGCTCCTCTTGGATAACAGAGCTTCTCACCCTATTGCTCACTGAGAGCCCTTAAAACTCCATACAAATTCTGAACAGAATCGGTGAACAAGGGCAGTGTTGGTGGAGACCAACTGTCACCGGAAACAAGTCAGACTTACTGCCACTGATGTGGACCAAACTCTGACACCGTACAGGGACCAAAGAGCCCATATCAGGGTGTTCGGTACCCCATACACCCAAAGCACCCCCCTACAGGACTCCCCAAGGGACACGGTCAAACACCTTCTACAAGTCCACAAAGTACATCACAATTGGTTGGGCAAACTCCCATGAAACCTCAAGGACCTTATCGAGGGTGTAGAACTGGTCCACTGTTCCACGGGCAGGACAAAAACCATATTGCTCCTCCTGAATTTAAGATTTGACTTCCGACGAATCCTCCTCACCAGCACCCCTGAATAGGCCTTACCAGAAAATCTGAGGTGTGTGATCTCCCTGTAATTGGAACACACCCTCCTGTCCCCGTTTTTCAAAAAGGCTACCATTACAGTCTGCCAATCCAGAAGCACTGTCCCTGATGTCCAGAGGTGTGTCAACCAGAAATTCATGGACTTAAGAAACTCCGGGGTAATCTTCATCCATCCCGAGGGCCTTGCCACCTTGGTGACCTCAACCCTGGCTATTGGAGAGCTCTCCTCAGGCAACACAACTCTGCTTCCTCATTGGAAGGCGTGTTTGTGGATTTTAGGAGGTCTTTAAAGGATATTCCCCACTGACACACAATGTCCTTAATTAAGGTTAGCAGTGCAAAATCCCCACTATACACAATGGTGATTATGTACTGCTTCCCCCTACAGAGATGGTAGACCTGAATTTCCTCTAAAATTTGTTGTCACAAAACACATCTCATGCCGGAGTTTTTTTCTCAGAGACCACCAAATCTGAATTCCGATTGACCAGCTGGTACCCATCAGCTGACTCGGGAGTCCCAAACGGTGAAAAAGCCTGACTAATCTGCTCGGACTCAATATCCCCAGCCTCCATTCGGACACAAGTTCTGCTGGAGGTGGGAGTTGAAACTCATTCATACAGAGGATTCTCCCAGAAATTCCTTTCAGAAGTCAAGTCAAGTCGAACTGCCATCTTCCCCCACCAACGGAGCTACCTCACCACCATAGAACTGCTTCCCTACCAATTTAACTCCCAAAGGTGGTGAGCCCATGGGAAGGGGGACCCCTCATTACCTTTTCGGGCTGTGCCTGATTGGGCCACATGGGTGGAGGCCCGGCCACTAGTCACTCACCTTCAAATTCCACCTCCAGGCCTGGCTTCAGAGGGGGGACCACTGTGATTGCTATACGGGCAAGAGAAAATAATTTCCTGTATTTTCAACCATCATTGGGGTCCTTGGGTCATGCTTTTTCTGGTCCCTCCCCTCAAACCTCTTTCAGCCCGGACAACTTGGTTTGGTTGGTCATTGGGACACACAAACGCCTCCACCACAATAACATGATGGCTTTATTTTTCAGTTAGCTCACAGCAGCTAGTACAATGCTACTTTCTTCTTTGTGGCTTTTCTTGTACATATTCTATTCTTTGCTCTTCCCAGGGAAGCTGAAGAGTGTGATTCAACTGTAGTTGTAGTATCCTATTAATATTGCCTCTAGTGGTTGTATGAGGGACCAGATTATCTGTCTGTTGTTTCTTTTTAAATATAGTTCAATGATGTTTAACTCTGTCTGGTCAACACCAGATAAGAAGGCAGCGAGCCACAAATTATATAGGGATGCATGTATCATAAATACCTTCCCCATTCATCATACACATTGAAGCCTTTCATTCTCTTCTTGCAATGCATCTGCAGGTTGCAAGACAGCCTCTATATGACCGTTACTCCAAAGTCTGAAGACTTATTTTACACTTTGGCATTTAGTTAAAGCATCCATTACTGCCGCTTGTCCTATAGTTTCCGCAGTTTCCTGAAGGCATCTACCTGCAGCACCTCATTTCCTTAAATGGGCTCTTATTTCATCTTAATTAAAATTGTAAAGACATCCATCCATCCATCCACTGGGACTGGTACTGACATATACTCCTGCTACAATAAATGTTGCCCACTTGACATCCATTCCACCCTGGTTCCTCCTGACATGTGGATTCCCCAATCTGTGGTCCCTTCTCAAGGTTTCTTTTGTAGCCAAATGGGGTTTTGACTTTTTTTTCCTCACCCAGCTGAGGGGTTTGCATTAGGGGATGTAATCAATATTTGCCAACTGTGGGCCAGTGAAGTCCTTGGAGACTCTTTTGTGATTAAGATCTCTACAATTAACTTAATGCGTGACCAACTGCAACCATCAAGAAACAGTTTTAGCTTGTAGAAAGAACAATAGCGGTGAACAAGGAAGGGGAACTTGATTGAACAAAAGAGGAGAAGTAGCTACTGTAACTACCGGATGGTGCTTCTAAGGCTCACTCATATGTATGCCACAAAGATCAGTTTTTTTCTCCATTTATTTAGCTATGTCTTATCAACAATAGTGCTACAAGATTTTCCTTGTGAAAACCTCACGGTCCTTCATTTCAAGCCATTAGTATTTGTTTTGAACTGGGATTCTCCAACTTTGGGTCCAGCTACAGACTCCTTGCAGTGGAGACATTTTTAAACGAACCCCCTCATTATTCCAAACCAACTAAGCATCCCTTTTAAAAGAAAAACTGTAAAGTAAGGAAGTAAATGTTAAAAAAAAGAGGCTCTGGTGGTTGTGTCCACTGGATATGGTCACAACAAGGTTTTTGTTGTTGTTCTTTTTAAGCGTGGCTGGTTAAGGACCACTTTGTGTACCAATCGGTCAATCACCTGCAAGATGGCTGATTAATAACCACACTCTTCCCATGGAATGAACAAGGACATTGCTGAAAGCCAATAAAAAGTGATGGCATTAACCCCATCCTTCTGTTTATAAGGTGCCTTTCTAGTTTGACATAGACTTCTTTCACACATCTTTCAAACAGGTCCTGTATTTCAAGAATCTTGACATTGTTATCCACAAAGTAACATCCATTTTTGAAATGCAAATGAACTGCTACCTCCAGTTCTGCTTCCTGTTGTTTCTTCAGTGCCACCATCTCTAATCCGTACATCATGGCCAGACTCACCACTGTTTTATAAACTTTGCCCTTCATCCGAGCGGACACTCTTCTGTTCCATAGAATACCAGACACCTTCCACCAACTGTTCCACTCCACTTGGACCCGTTTCTTCACTACTTTACCACACTCTCCATTGCTCTGTATTGTTGACCCCAAGTATTTGAAGTCATCCACCCATGCTATCTCTTCTCCCTGGAGCTTCATTCCTCCTCCTCCGCCCCTCACATTCATGCACATATATTCTGTTTTACTTCAGCTAATCTTCATTCCTCTCCTTTCCAGTGCGTGCTTCTATCTTTCTCATTGTTCCTCCGCCTGCTCCCTGCTTTCACTGCAGATCACAATATCATCAGCGAACATCATTGTCCAAGGGGATTCCAGTCTAACCTCATCTGTCAGTTTATCCATTACTACCGCAAACAGGAAGGGGCTCAACGTGGATCCCTGATGCACTCCCACCTCCACCTTAAATTCTTCTGACACACCAACGGCACACCTCACCATTGTTCTGCTGCCCTCATACATCTCCTGTACTATTCTAACATGCAAATAATGGATCTGTGGTACTCTTTCTAGGCATGAAACCATACTGTTGCTCGCAGATACTTACTTCTGTCCTGAGTCTCGCCTCCACTACTCTTTCCCATAACTTCATTGTGTGGCCCATCATCTTTATTCCTCTATAGTTTAGACAGCTCTGAGAATCACCTTTGTTCGCGTCATACTTTTTCATGTGCACCTATCTCCTGAATTTTCCACTCACCTCACAACATCCATCAACCTTCTCTTTGGTCTTCCTCTTGCTCTTTTGCCGGGCAACTCCATCCTCAGCCCCCTTCTACTAATATGATCACTCTCTCGCCTCGGGACATGTCCAAACCATCAAAGTCTCCTCTCTCAAACCTTGTCTCCAAAACATCCAACTTTGGCTGTCCCTCTAATGAGCTCATTTCTAATCCGATCCAACCTGCTCACTCCTAGAGAGAACCTCAACATCTTCATTTCTGCCACCTCTCGCTCTGATTCCTGTTATCTCTTCAGTGACACCGTCTCTCATCTATACATCATGGCTGGCCTCACCACTGTTTATAAAATTTGCCCTTCATCGGAGCAAAGACTCTTCTGTAACATAACACACCAGACACCTTCCGCCAGCTGTTCCAACCTGCTTGGACCTGTTTCTTCATTTCTTGACCACACTCGTCATTGCTCTGTATTGTTGACCCAAACTCTTTGATGTCATCCACCTTCGCTATCGCTTCTCCCTGGAGCCTCACTCTTCCCATTCTAATTCATGCACGTATATTCTGTTTTACGTCAGCTAATCTTCATTCCTCTCCTTTCCAGTGCATGCCTCCATCTTTCTAATTGTTTTTCCACCTGCTCCCTGCTTTCATTACAGATAACAATGATCTGTAATCACACAGATCTGATATTCTTTTCACCTCCAAGACATTCTTAGCCAGCTCTTACTTTAAAATAACCCCCACTCTATTTCTCTTCCCATCTATTCCATGGTCAATTAATTTAAACCCTGCCTCTAAACTTCTAGCGTTACTACCTTTCCACCTGCTCTCCTGGATGCACAATACAGCAATCTTTCTCCTAATTATCATGTCTACCATCTCCTGAGCTTTTCCTTTCATAGTCCCAACAATCAATGTCCCCACATTCAGATCTAATCTCTTTGCATTCCTCTTCTTCATCTGCCAAAGAATCCCCTTTCCTCCTCTTCTTCTTCTTTGACCCACAGAAGTTGAATTTCCAACGATGCCCTGTAGGTTAACGGTGCCGAGGCGGGCGTTGTCAACCTGGGCCACAACCGATCCATTATGGGATTCTTTAAATCATGGGTTGGGAACCTTTTAGCCTGAGAGAGCCATAAACGGCAAATATTTTAAAATGTAATTCCAAAAGAGCCATAAAATATTTTAAAAACTAAATACAACTGTGTCTGTGGATTTTATGTAAGACAAACACTTTAAGAGTACAATAAGTCTCTAAATTTATTTAAATAACATTGTGCTGTTAGTAACCAATGATGACAAAAGTACTTCTTACCATTAATGGGACTTCTTTGCTGATGGCTTTGTCGTCTGTTTCTTACGTCATTAAATTGAACTTCATGCAGCTTTTGACACTTGCATCTGTTATTCGTGAACGCAGATTGGTCTTAATGTTTTTTTTAAACGTGAGAAAGACGTTTCACATACATAGGTAGAACCAAACTTTGTCAGTACAGCAATAGTCACACCCAGCAGTGTGTGGTATGTGACGGGAAGTGCATTCGAAGTTTTCACAATCAGCTGGTCTGCAGGTTTAATTTTCTTCATTTCTCCCGACTCATTGGCGCACTCCAACAATACTTGCCAACAGAGGCATGTCTTTATGCCAAAAAAAAAAAAAAAAACTCTGGTGGTAGGCTTCGCATAAGCATGCTGTCATTATAAACCACATTGATAGGCTGTGTAAGGAGTGTAATATTTGTAATTATGAGTTTACCCCCTTAAGAGCGGAGGGGGTAGGTAAACTAGGAAGAAGAGTCTGTGGCCGTGCAGTACGTCGTTGTTAGAGAAAGTTATGTGTGCTGCCTAAATGTTTGAAAACCTGCTGCTGTCCATTAGGGCTCATTTAACTATTTTCTATTAAAGAGTAATTCTATTTAATCAACCCATCCATCCATTGATGTTTCATGTTGGTGGTGTTGTGAAGAAAAATGCAAAAGTACGTTCAAAGACAGAAGGTTTGTACCTCCCGTCTGGCTTGGCGCTCTTTATCCTTCTCAGCTCGAATCCTTTGCTGCTCTGCTCGTTCTGCTCTACGTTTCTCCTGAACACATAAAACAAAAGACACATTACACATTGAGCAGACACAATGTTGATGATGAATGCCTGTACATGTGGAGTAACTCACAATTCTTTCTTTGAGAGCAATCAATTCCTCTTCCTCCTTTTTCCTGCACTCAAAGTGCGCATCGATCAGCGACTGAAGCTCAACTAAGTCTTTGTTTTGACGTTTCTTCTGGATGTCCTGCATGACACAGACCAAAGATTACCCACAGTACCAAACATGACAGCATCCATGTTACAGTATATAAAAACACAATTCTAATGAAGTTAGGACGTTGTATTCAAAATAAAAACAAAACGCAACAATTTCCAAATAATCTTCAACCCATATTTAATTGAATACACTACAAAGAAATGACATTTAATGTTCAAACTGATAAACTATCGTTTTTAGCAAATAATAATTAACTTGGAATTTTGTAGCTCCCAAAAAGCTGGGACAGGTGGCAAAAAAATCTTAAACACTTGCTTGGAACATCCCAAACACCCGTTGGGAACATCCCACTGGTGAACATACTGTACTACTTGGGAACTACTTGGCAGATTTATGTTTTACATATATACCAAATAAGGTCACTGATGGTGGGGTTGTACACACGCCTGACTTTGGTGCAGGCAGCGTGGGATCGATTCCCTCTCAGTGATGGTGTTGATATCTGCCCTGCGACTGACTACCGACCAAATCAGGGTGTAGTCTGCCTTTCGCCAAAAGTTAGGATAGGCTCCGGCTCTCCCATGACCCTTGTTAAGATAAGTGGCTTGGATAATGGATGGATATACTGTATACCAAGTATTAGTTCTATACGTTCTACCTACAAGTCCACCATTCCGCCACATCTGTGATGGTATAAGCCTGTGTTAGTGCCAATGGAATGGGTAACTCACACACTTGTGAAGGCATTATTAATAGAGGAAGTTACATACAGGTTTTGGAGTAACATGTACTGCCATCTGACCAATATCTTTTTCCTGGACACCAATGTTTATTTCAGTAAGACAATGCCAATAACATGGCTATATATTAAAAGAGTGTCTAGATGTGTGTGCTTGTGAAGTAGTCTTTGCTGTTAAGTCGTGAGTTAAATCCCAAGATTTGACACTTACTTTTGATATGCAAAGTAATGACTGAATAGTGACAAAATTAGAGTAACTGATGTCCCTCTTTACAATTGTCAAAATATGTTACTTCAGCATATCTTTCTTTGTGCCAAGACAGGGCTTTGGTTTCATCATCTGGCATTCTAAGGGCTTTCCAGAAAACACAAAAACAGCAAATACAGTCACTGTGATTTCACACTCGCAAATCTGCACAGTTGACCACGAAAAAAATCATGCGCATAAAATTTGTTCCGAGTAGAAATACATAGATATTGAAAGACGTTCCCTTTGTGCTGTGCCACTCCGCACTTGTCGCACACTCTCAGCGCACATGAAAACCGATCCCGTGCAGCGAACCACAGCCTGACGTCTTTTTTTTTTTTTAATACAGAGGTCCCTAACAACTAGCTGCTGCTCAGCCGACTTCTACTTCCTAGTTTACCTGACACTGCCCCCTCCACTCTTAAAGGGGTACAGTCATAATTACAAACAAAACACACAGCCACAACTTTAGATCTGCGGGGATGACTAGTGGACCACACATGTACATTTTTTAAACGTGAGTGACTGGCAAATACCCAAGTTTTTTCATTCATCCATCCACTTACTGTACCGCTGAATCTCACTAGGGTGTGGGAGTACTGGAGGCTATCACAGCTTTCTTCAGGCTAGAGGCAGGCTACACGCTGAATTTACTTTTATTTTATTTGTACATAAAATGGGATGTTTAACACCCCCACATAAAATCTATCATTATCATTTGGGGCTGAGTGATATTGTGAGTAGTGAACTGTGAAGAGGCGGGTAACAACCCTACATTGTAAAGTACAATAGATCTCTGGTGTCTAATCTAGGTTGCCCTTGTAGTCAACAAAGTTAATCACAGCCCTCCAGGTGAAGGTGCTTTAGATTGTGATCAGCGCTCTATAATTACTGAAATGTAGTTAAATAGATCTACATTTTATCAGAAATGAAAGCTTACATCAAAGTCGACCTTCTCTCCATCAGGGATCTTGGGAGCAGTTGGTCTGTAAAATGAAATAATATGATGAGTGAGTGGTACATGGTCACAAGAAAATGTGTAAAAAAAAAAACCATCCTCACTTAAACTTTGGCTTCTCCTCTGGATATTCGACACCATAACAAGAACGAGAACAGGGAAAGAGGTCAGAGATCACAAGGTTAGAGGCTCGAATGTGGAGAAAGGTAAATCCAACATGTTGGTTAATTGAGTGAGGACAAGCTGTGTTAAATCATAGGGCTACATGTAGTTTTACATGACCAATAGACAGTTGAATGATATTTTTAATTTTTTGAGAAACTTTCCACACCACTGCTACCTAATTCTTATTAAGTATCTAAAATTCATTCTGTAGTAATACCTCATTTATTTAGTAAATTGGTAAATTAGTGTGTAAAGAAAAGATGACCTGGAAATCAGTACCTCGACAACAAAATAACTCAATTGTTTGACATTTGTTTGACACTAATTACTCAACTGTTAATAGATGTGCTTAGTAAAAACACAGCTGCATTCCCACTGGGACAGTTTATAGACTAGTCTGAGATTGTTTTGGAGTTCCCCTTAATGGACCCGTTTCCCACACAGGAAAAAATCAAAAACAAGCAAAAGAATAGCGACTCAGCAGGAAATAAAAAGTACCATCTTGATCTCCCTCCTCCACTGGTGAGACACATTCATGCAAAGAAGAGAAGAGGCAGAGATGAGTTGTTTAAGCATGGCTCTGCATGTTTGCTTAATCTTGCTTTTTTGATAACTCATGACTAATGCAGGGACTAAGTTACTTCTGTCTTTTTCTGGAAACCAAGTTGGTGAATGGAAAACAGCTTTTTGCACACAACAACAACTAAATCAATTAAAATAATCTAGACCAACATACCTTCCTCTTCATAGCCATCTGCATGCAGCAAGCGTCCAAAGCAAGAGCAGAACAAAATTCATTAGTGATCCGACTTGCTTGCTGCCACTTTACAATTCATGGTTTATAAGGCCCATTTACCATACTGGGGTGTTGCATAGTCAGCAGGAGCCCCTGCACAGTCCCATACTGTATTGCCCACCAAAACAGAAATTCAAAAGTGGCTCCTTTGTATAATCAATAATTAATTCACTACTGCATTGGGAGTCGAATTTGTTTGTTTGGATTTTCGGATGTTTGGGAGCCGCAGGGGCTGATTGGTTAGCACATCTGCCACATCTCTTATTACCCTGGTGGAAATCCGGCCTCGTCTTTGTGCAGTTTGCATGATCTACCCATGGGTTTTCTCCAGGTGCTCCGGTTTCCTCCCAGATCCCCAAAACACACGTAGTAGGTTAATTCAACCCTCTAAATTGTCCAAAAGTGTAAATGTGAGTGTGGATTTTTGTTCATTTATATGTGGCCTCCGATTAGCTGGCAACCAGTTCAGGATGTACACCCTTCCTAATTGGCTTGATAAGCTCCAACGATATGGAAATGGTTAGATGGAATAAGAAGAATGAATAATTTACATGGGAACATAACAATTTATGAATACTGGACAATTTCTGCAAATCCATAATAATAATTTTATAGCCTTTAGAGATAATCTGATGCACACAAATCTTGGAATAAATGTAGTGACTCCAGGATATGTGTGACAAATTAACAGTGAAAAGATTGAAAAATATTTTAACAATACCATTTTATGCAAACACCCCAGTGTAAATACCATGTTGCAATTTGCCACGCCCACTTCTCATCTACTAACAAACAATGAATTAAAAGAATTGAAAAAAAATAGCTTTTACATGATGTCAGAATAAAATGACAAGTCATCTGAGGTGTATTGACCTTTAACATTAGGTAATTTCAATTCGAAAAATGCTATGTTTATTCAAACAATTTTTTTTTTTCATGACCTCAGAGGGGATTGTGCCGTTTAATCATGTAAAAGCATTTGAATGTCTTGTTGTCATTCTCAGCAATCTACGCACATATAACACACAAATGCAGGAGACTGGTTGTAATATTTTGGTTTATGTATTAGCTAATGCTGTTGGTGATGTGAACATTGTGTAAATGTTTGCTATGGTTCACTCCAAAAACAATGGCTCATGAGGGCATAATACTTTAACTTTAGGGCTCTGTATTAAAACCAGACTGAAGTGCAAGGTGAAACAGAGTCCTGTTCCCAAGAGTTTAACCAAACATTTGAAATTTTCTTTTGAAGGGTTTGGCAATAAATATCCAGTATTACATCAGATTTAAGGAAAAACTGTTGAGGCAGTGATGAAACCCAAAGCACATTATATAGCATGAAAGTGCTCCACATTTAACATGTTGCGATACCTTGACTACCGTGTTGTGTCAGTCATCAAGTGTATACGCCTGTTTGCACAATACAAATACTCAGTAAATTTTGAATATAAAAATGATACATGCGTAAATATCTAATTCAGAATCAAAATTACATTTTGAGAAGCAGGTTAATCTATTAAAAAAAGAAATCAGATTTTTTTCATGTCTTTCTTTTTGGTGTACAGGCACAACAATAATGCCTATATGCTTCTGTAATATGATGGGCATGTATCATGGACAATGATCTCATTTTTTTTTGTATCTGTCAAGTGACTTTCAATATCTAAGGACATTTTTTGTGGTCATTTTGTAGCATTAATTAATCCCTTATAGAGCAAAAAAAAAGATTGCTGTACACTTTAGTAGATTTACATCGCTAAACAGTTTTTCGAAATTATATATTCTTATTTTACATTTATTTATACATTTCTTTTGCATTGCTTTCGTTTCTATTCTGAGTGTCGACGATAAATTATTTTTGAAATATGTAGGGAACAGCTGAAAAGACCAGAAAAGATCGGTGGTTTTCGGCAACTAAACGTTAAGGCTGGTGCCCAACTAAATACACACGCCTGTGTAGCAATCACTTCACTTCAGGTAGGAATTATTTTTAATCTGAAATTACAATGTATTTATAATGCCAAATTGACTCATTTAAGAACAATTCGTATTTAAAAAAAAAAAAGAAAAACATATGTCGCAGGGCGGTTTAGAGGTTTGCGTGTGCGTGTGGTCTGAATATGCTTCCGCGTAAGGAGGAGCTGACGCCGCGTCCTCTTTTTTTTTTTCTCAATCATAGTTAATGAATGCGAGTTTGTGTAAAACCAGGTGTCATTTATTTAAATATTGATTTTTGTATTGAATACGAGCTGAAAACTTCGATGGATTTCAGCAAAAGTTAACGTGTAGCCAAGTTGGCTTCCGCGTTCACGAGCTGTCCCTGTTGAGAAAAGATCCAGCAACGAAGTATTTGTGAGCGTCCAGACTTTTATACACTTTCACACTTTTCCGTGTAAATCTCGACGACTTACTCACCAGATACATGTGTATATCCAGTTGTCCAAGACAAGCGGAAGCGAATTAACTGTCCAATTTCTTATCGGCGAAAACATCGACTTTGGCATTAAATATGGGTCCTCTATGCCAAGTGTCTATTTTTTCCATGTGCCTTCGTTTATTATCACCTTCTAAATCTTTTTAAGATTGAAACGCTATCGGACAAAACTCTGGGCGTCACGCTATAAGACATATTTTTGTTTCGTCTCAATGGACTTAGCATTGAACAATACTTTGTTTGACCGGCAATATGGCCACTCACGTGATTTCGGGGACGTAGGTGCATGACCTCTATCTACAGGGAGTCCTCGGTGTACGACAGATCCGTTCCCACACAAGCGACTTAACTCGAATTTGGACTTCAGTCAGATTTCACCGTTAAAGCCAAAATTTACAATGAACACTGGGATTGGCTTCAGCATTCCCGTGACCCTTGTAAGGATCAGCAGCTCGGAAATTGATAGGTATTGGTACTTCATATAAAAAAAAGACCAAAATACATTAAAGTAAATGATATAAGATGCTTCACTTACTATTAGGGAAGGGAGTCTGGGATGGTGAAGAATGAAGTTAGGTTGCACTCAGCTCTTGCTAAGTAAGCAAGTGCAGGTAGCTAGGCTTGCTAGCGCGTCAGTGTTCATCCCTTTTTTTTTTTTATAAATAATGTTAAGCTTTGGTTCCACGGTCTAAAAAACAAAAAATAGCTTTTTTCTTTTCGGTCATAATGTGTAAATAGGTGGATGAAAAGGGTAAATAAACTCCCAGCGCACAAACACAGTTAAGACGTGTGCATGAGCTAGGCAGAAACACTATGGTGGTGGAGCCATTATGACAAGACTCGGGTGTTGTAAAGTTGAAACGTCTTAGGTCGAGACCGTCTTAAACCAAAAACTCCCTCTGTGTGCGTGTATTTGTGTGTGTGTATCACACACAGACACACACACACACAGACACACACACACACACGGGGAGAGAGCAAGAGAGAGAGAGAGAGATAGAGAGAGACAGAGCAGATTTCTGAGTAGATAACACGAGAACTGTGAACAGACTGCCTACTGCACGTACCTTCCTCCTCACGAACCACCACCTGTGGCCCGGCTTCTGCCTCGGGTTCAGCCTCTACCTCAGGTTCAGGTTCTACCTCTGGCTCTGCTTCTACCTGGGCTTCCGCCTCAGGGGCTACTTCTACTTCTACTAACTCCTCCTGGGCTACGGCCACGCAGCATGCACCAAACCGCCCAGGAGAGGATGTCAGAAGATGAAGACCACATACAAGATAGAGCCATTAAAAAACAAGTGAGAAATTGCTTTAGTTACTCAGAAGTTGGATTACGGGATGGTGCTGCTGGAAAACAAAGAAAGAAACATGATGATGATAATGATGATGATGACAAATGATGGTAATGATGTGAGAGATGAAACCATATTCACACAGAAGTCATGGTGAGCATTTTCCTGGTTTGAGTGGCTTTTGTAAAGACCTCTAAAAAAATCAAAATCAAATTAAATTTACAATAGGCATTCATTTTTAAACATCATTCATTGTAAACGTACATATAAACAAATGTATCTGTCTATCTTATCTTACATTATTTTAAACCATAAATACTAATATTGTGCAGATTCCACCTCCATGGCAGTTGTGTGAAAGAGCTCAAAGACTGGTTCATTAATTACATGGCAAGAAAATAAATGTGCTGAGCCTAAAAGCTCAATCCCATTTTTTGCTTAACCATGTGATCAAAACATCACTCTGGAGTCAGCAATTACACCCTTAACCTGAACTGTTTGACTGACAACTGTGTGTTTGTTAACTTTGTGCTATACCCAAAAATCTTGTATTTTCTTTTTGTACAGTCACATATAAAGATCTCTATACTTGGATATCGACAGTATAACTGTTCTTCATAAAAGGGGATTCATTGACACGGTGGTACATCTACTTATGAAAGTCTCTTGTAACAAAAAAATTCAGGTTACGAAATGCCTCCTTGAAAAATATTTTTTCTAGTTACAAGGGAGGAGAATTCAGGATATAAAAAGAAAAAAATAGATGCAGGATTCACTGCCCCCAAATTCCTTCAAATGTAAAAATCCTGTTTCTTGGTTTGAGTGGCACGATAGAGCTGCTTTCCCATTGCTATTATGTAGCATCTTCCTGGGTTCCATTGGCTAGGAAGGATGTCAATCTTTACCCATGATGTTTTTCGTTTCCCTTGGACACTCAACTGTCACTGAATAAAGCAAGTGCACTTTTTCCCAAGTTTTTTGTTTTTTTGCAAGCTTATTCATCTTTATTCACCATGAACGCCAAGAAACTTTAGTGGAATTAAGTTGTGTACATGTGTCCGTCCATACATAGGTTTTCTCTCAGTTGTCAAACGTTTGCCTCCTCCTCCGTCCCCCACGAAGCCTTTTGCTTATAACTCACCCTGCTCTTCACATCGTTACCCAACGGCAAAGGTAAATTAACATAATTTTTAGCATCCTTTACATTTTGTACTTTGAATGCTTATTTTTGGCTAGGATTGGGGGATTGCAACGGATGAGGCTTTTAACATGTAAAATGCGGCTTATAAAAATTCATGTTATGAAACGAGTTCCGGAACGGATTCATTTCGGAAGTAGATGTACCAGTAGTTGTTTGAAATGTGACTGAATAGGAATAACTGTTTACGCTACAGTTTGAGCTTTCTATGTATAAATGTATTTATTATTCGAGTCTTTACTCCTGGAAAATACAGTACGGCAATCCACTTGTTAGATTTCAACCAATACGGCTTGAACACAAAACACCAGATGTCTGTGCCAAACACTTCAACTTAAGCATGGAACCCAAACAAAATCAATTAGTGGCGACAGGTCTACAAAGCTCAGAATTGGTTCAGTCATCTTTACCTTCATCATCTTGAGTTTTACAAAGACAGCATGGCATGGGAAAAAACAAAAACATTTTTGTGAACATCACTTTACCTGACTGTCATGTACTGTCTACTGTACAACATTTTCTGTTAAAAACACCCTTGACACTTGAACTTCAGATTCCACACAGGCACAGTATGTTGTTCTACGTACTGGTAGTTTATCACAATTTTACAGATCACTCTACTTCTAGCACTGCATTCCAATCTGGGACGAGTGCTCATATTGATTCATCAACCAGGCAACAACAAGAACAGTAACTTATTTTGTCAGTTTCAAAGGAGAGTTTCATGCCTGATCTGGAAACTATAACACCTGAAACTATTGTGGATGCGTGAAAACACAATCAAACATTCCTGAATTGTTACTTACCCTCAAACTGATCCCTGAAATACGAAAACAAGTCAGAAATAAAATAAATTTTACAATTTTTGTTTTTAAATTTAAAATTACTTAGTCAAAGTGTAACTCCAGGATGCACAATGATTGAAAAGTTGTGATGCACTTACAGTTGTTCAGTGTCGGACATGGTGACAGGAGACCTTGCAGCTGAGAGCAAAGACATAGAGGCCAATGTTAAAATAACTGCTTCTGTATCACTTTTCTATTTATTTCTGTATTGAGCCTTTCACATTGTTTTGATGAAAAGGAGTAGGAATAACATCTGACTAAAAACGCAGGACCCCTGACAGATAAAATAATTTGGCTGCATTTGTCACTTTAATCACATAGTTCAAATCTAAATCATATTTATTGGCTAAGAATGTTACAACATGAATTTGTTTTTCATAGTTTGAGCCATTTTAGTATACCAACAAGAAACCAACGATCACAATAGTTTATATATTGAGGACATAAACAGATCTGTACATAGTACGAGTCTTTAGGCAAATTAACTTATCCAGTTGTGCACTGTTGTGTGTGATACAGTGATAAGTTTGAGTAATTACAAATAAATACATTAGTGTTGGGAAGTAACTTATTACCTCTTAGGACATTATGTAATTTAATAGCCATATGGGCTTGCTTCCGGTCTTCAAACTGGTAGCAGCTTAAACTGAAGGCCCTGACCAGCAATATCGTAATTCAATAAATCCTGCTGAATTTGGACCGAATGTTGTGAATACTCAACGTGGGATGCTCCTGGCGACAACTTCAGTGGACTAAAATCACCATCTGTGGAATCTTAGTACCCAAATTGGAGCCATATTGTTCGCGTCGAATCTGCTCGGCCTAAGTTAGCCTAGCTTAGACCGCTAACAACAAAACTGGTCTGTTTTCTAACATTTACTGAGAAGGAAAACATCAAATGCTAGTATCTACACGTCCTGCAAAATCTACGTAACGTATACTACAATGACAGTGAGTATTCATAAGAAAATGGAGTCCTTCTCACCCTATCTCTAAGGGAGAGCCCGGACACCCTGCTGAGGAAACTCATTTCGGCCGCTTGTATCTGGGATCTTGTTCTTTCGGTCATGACCCACAGCTCATGCCAATACGTGAGTGTATGAATGTAGATTGACAAGTAAAATGAGAGCTTCACCTTTCGACTTAGCTCCCTCTTGACCACAACGGACCGACACAAAATCTGCATCACTGCAGACGCTGCACCAATCTGTCTGTTCATCTCCCGCTCCATTCTTCCCTCACTAGTGAACAAGACCCCAAGATACTTGAACTCCTCCACTTGGGAAAGGATCTCATCCTCGACCTGGAGAGGGCACGCCACACTTTTCCGACTGAGGACCATAGTCTCGGATTTGGAGATGCTGATTGTCATCCCAACCGCTTAACACTGGGCTGCAAATCGCTCCAGTGAGAGCTGGAGATCACGGCAATGAAGCCAACTGAACCACATCATCTGCAAAGAGCAGAGATGCCATGCTGAAGCCACCAAACCAGACACCAAACAGCTCGTATCAGGGGATTTCACGGGACTCCTCGAGGGACACGGTCGAATGCCTTCTCCAAGTCCACAAAACACATGTAGACTGGTTGGGCAAACTCCCACGCACCCTCGAGGGTGTAGAGCTGGTCCACTGTTCCACAGCCAGGACGAAAACCACATTACTCCTCCTGAATCCGAAACTCGACTGACCCTCCTCTCCAGTCCCCCTTGTAGACCTTACCGGGGAGGCTGTGGAGTGTGATCCCCATATAGTTGGACCACACCCTCCGGTCACCCTTCTTGAAAAGGGGGACCACCACCCCAGTCTGCCAATCTAGAGGCACTGTCCCCGATGTCCACGGGATGTTGCAGAGGCATGTCAACCAGGACACCCCCACATCATTCAAAGCCTTTAGGAACTCCGGGCGAATCTCATCCACCCCCAGGTCCCTGCCACCAAGGAGCTTTTTAACCACTTCGGTGACCTCAACCCCAAGATATAAGAGCCCGCCTCAGAGCGCCCAAACTCAGCTTCCTCATGGGAAGGCATGTTGGTGGAATTGAGGAGGTCTTCGAAGTATTCTCTCCACCGACTCACAACATCCCAAGTTGACGTCAGCAGCGCCCCGTCCCAACTATACACAATGTTGACGGACACACTGCTTCCTTCTCCTGAGACCCCGGACCAGAATTTCCTCGAAGTCGTTCTCCATGGCCTCCCGAAACTCCTCCCATGCCCGGGTTTTTGCCTTAGCGACCACTGAAGCTGCATTCCGCTTGGTCAGCCAATACCTATCAGCTGCCTCGGGAGTCCCACAGGCCTGAAATGCCCGATAGGACTCCTTGACAGCATCCCTCGCTGTTGGTGTCTACCAACGTGTTCGTGGGTTGCCGCCACGACAGGTACTGATGACCGTACGGCCACAGCTTAGGTCGGCCGCCTCAGCAATGGAGGCAGGGAACATCGTCCACTCTGATTCAATGTCCCCACCTCCTCCAGGACGTGAGCATACGTTTGGGCTTGCCACGTCGGAATGTCATCTTCCCCACCATCAGAGTCAACTCACCACCAGGTGGTGATCAGTTGACAGCTCTGCCCCTCTCTTCAATGTCAAAGACATGCTGTCGCAAGTCTGATGACACCACCACAAAGTCGATCATTGAACTGCGACCTAGGGTGTCCTGGTGCCAAGTGGACATGTGAACACCCATATGCTTGAACATTGTGTTTGTTATGAACAATCTGTGATAAGCACAGAAGTCCAGTAACATAACACCACTTGAGTTCTGATCGGGGGGGGGGGGGTTGTTCTTCTCAATCACGCCCTTCCAGGTCTCACTGTCATTGCCCACGTGGGAATTGAAGCCCCCCAGCAGAATGATGATGGAGGGGGCGCTCTCCACCACTCCCTCTTAGGACTCCAAACAGGGTGTGTACTCTGCACTGCTGTTTGGTGCATAACCACAAACAACAGTCAGGACACGTCCCCCTACTTGCAGGCGGAGAGAGCCTACCCTCTCATCCACTGGGGTAAACCCCAACTTATAGGCCCCGAGCTGGGGGGCAATAAGTCTTTCCCGATGGGCAACTCGAGAGTGGAACAGAGTCCAACCCCTCTCAAGAGGAGTGGTGTCAGAGCCCAAGTGGTGCATAGGGAGAGTCCGACTATATCTAGTTGCCCAACTCACATTGCACCCAACCCCTATGGCCCCTCACATAAGTGGTGAACCCCTGGGAAGGGGGACCCATGTTACCCTTTCAGGCTGTGCCCGGCCGAGCGCTATAGGTGCTGACCCGGACACCAGGCACTCGCCTCCGAGCCCCACCTCCAAGCCTGGCTCCAGAGGGGGGCCTTGGTGACCCCCGTCCGGGCAAGGGTAACAAAGATCCAATTTTTGTCATCATCATAGGGGTTTTGGAGTTGTACTTTGTCTGGTCCCTCACCTATGACCTGTTTGCCATGGGTGACCCTACCAGGGCCATGAAGCCCCAGACAACTTAGCTCTTAGGATCATCGCGATGCACAAACCCCTCAAAGAACATATCAACTGGCCTAAAGAGAAATGGAGGAACATTTTGAGTTCTGATGACAAATGAGAGTAAACAGCAATTTGGATTCAACAGAATACTAGCGGTCGAGAAGATGCCTGAAGAATGGAGGAAATTTGTGCTAGTTCCCATTTTTAAGAACAAAGGGGACTTGCAGAGCTGTGGCAACTACAGAGGAATAAAGTTGATGAGCCACACGATGAAGTTATGGGAAAGAGTCGTGGAGTGTAGACTCAGGTCAGAAGTCAGTATCTGCGAGCAACAGTATGGCTTCATGCATAGAAAGAGTACCTCAGATGCATTATTTGCGTTGAGGAAAAGTACAGAGAAGTTCGGAAGGAGCTACATTGTGTCTTTGTAGATCTCAAGAAAGGCTATGACAGAGTACCAAGAGAGGAACTGTGGTACTGCATGCGTAAGTCTGGTGTGGTGGAGAAGTATGTTAGAATAGTACAGGACATGTATGATGGTAGCAGAATGATGGTGAGGTGTGCCGTAGGTGTGACAGAAGAAATTAAGGTGGAGGTGGGACTGCATCAGGGTTCTGCGCTGAGCCCTTTCCTATTTGCGGTAGTGATGGATAGACTGAAAGACGAGGTTAGACTGGAATCCCCCTGGACCATGATGTTCACAGATGATAGTGATCTCCAAGTAAACCAGGGAGCAGGTGGAGGAACAATTAGAAAGATGGAGTCATGCACTATAAAGGAGAGGAATGAAGATTAGCAAAAGTAAAACAAAATAGATTTGCGTGAATGAAAGGGGCGGAGGGGGAAGTGTGAGGCTACATGTATAGTTAGCGAGGGTGGATGACTTCAAATACTTGGAGTCAACAATCCAGAGCAATTGTGAGTGTGGTAAAGAAGTGAAGAAACGGGTCCAAGCTGGTTGGAACAGCTCTAGGAAGGTCTCTGGTGTGTTATGTGAAAGAAGAGTCTCTGCTAGGATGAAGGGCAAAGTTTATAAAACAGTGGTGAGGGTGGCCATGATGTACGGATGGCTCTGAAGAAACAACAAGAAGCAGAAGTGGAGGTGACAGAAATGATGTTGAGGTTCTTGAGCAGGTTGGATAGGATTACAAATGAGCTCATTAGAGGGACAGCCAAACTTGGATGTTTTGGAGACAAGGTTCGACATAGCAGACATCGATGGTTTGGACATGTCCAGAGGTGAGAGAGTGGTAGAAGCGTGTTGAGGATGGACCTGACAGGCAAAAGAGCGAGAGGAAGACCAACGAAAAGGTTGATGGATGTTGTGAGAGAAGACATGAGGACAGTGGGTGTTCGAGAGGAAGATGCACGAGATTAGAAAGATGACACACTGTGGCGACCCCTAACGGGACAAGCCGAAAGGAAAATAATAAGAAGATGAGAGTAAACTGTTCTTTTCAGGTCAAGGGGCTGCAGAGACTTTGTGATATGACCCCCAAATCATGGATGAGTTTGCATATGTCAAAATACTTGAAGAGGTCATGTTGCCTTGGGCTGAAGAGGACATACCTTTGTAAAAGAATGTTTCAACAGGACAATGACATCAAACACACTAGTAAACATGCAAAGTCTTGGTTTCAAACCAACAAAGGTAATGTCATGGAGTGCCCAGCCCAGTCCCTGTAACTTAATCCAATTAAGAACCTTGAGTGTCAGCAAAAATGTAGTTTCTGAAGCAACACCAAGAAATGTAAATGAATTTTGGAATGTCGTTAAGGAATCTTTGAGTGGAATAACAGTTGAAAGGGGCCACAAGTTCGTTGACTCCATGCCACACAAATGCGAAGTAGTTATAAAAAACTGTGGCCATACAACTAAATATTAGATTAGTGATTCAAATAATTGGTAAATCCTACAAACACATAAGTTTGTGCAAAATAATTTTGAGTTTGTAAAGTCAATGGCGGACTGCTATTTCCTTTAAGACACCCTTTGGAACAAATTGCCCAATTGCAGAGCCATGTGCTAGATCTTGTTGGTTTTCTGAGATCTACTTCAACTACTGCACTAGTAAATTGACAATGAAAAATATAGCAAAATCATGGATTGATCTGGTTAGTCACATTGGACTGCCAGAACATTACTGTATTATTTGACTGATTAAGAAGGTAATGGCAAGTGGAAAGAAATGATAAATGTGATAGATTCAGACTATAATAATAATAATTCTGTGAGAAACTGTGAGGATGTTCCAACAATGTATATTAACACCAAAAAATACTTTCAACATCCTTGGTAATCGTCCTAGAAAAGCGAGGAAAGATGACGATCTCAACTGGAGCCAAAATATCGGAATTTCTGCTCACTGTACCCCAGTTGGGTACAGTGGCATGAGTGGTTACATATATAAGAAGTCTCAGTGAATGACTCCGTCACACTTCTCTGTGTGCACAGGTGCGGAGGATTAGTTAAGGGTCACATTCCTACTCATCATCTGAGGAACACAGGCCAAACAGTTGGCTTAATCCTCAGGCTTGGACCAGAGGGACCACTGCATTCTGCCAGCAGATCAGCATAAACTTCCAATAAACAAGCACTTTGGTTGATTTAGAACTGTCAAATGTGTCTCCTTCATGACCAGCAATGAGGCACAAACCTGAATTACCTACACATCAGCGCTCCGAATAAAACGTGGCTAGGCACTTCATTTTCTCAGCATGAAAACATCGACAGCTGATGAGTATTTCTCGGGCTTTCTGCAGCTAAAACTGCAATAGAACAGTTGAGACTGGGATGATTAGCATCCTCAGCCAAAGTGATTGAAAATATGAGATGTATTTATAGTGCAATACATCAGTCTGACGCAGAGAGCGAGAGAGACAGAGAGAGAGCGAGAGAGAGAGAAAAGCCCTTAACAGCCAACAGGACTTACTATATTATTACTGTATCTAAGTCTCTCAGTCTCTTATATCAAAGTGACAGCCGGCTTCCCAAGCCTGGCAATCATATCAGATTTAAGTTTGTTACGCTGACATGAAAGAGGAGCAGGACTCAACTTTTAATTCTGCATTTGTGTGTGTGACAATTTAAATTAAATGAAGAAGAAATTACTTCCCACTTACTGGTTGTGTAGAACTAGAGACCTGTTGCTCAATCTGAGAACACACATTAAATAATTTGTAGACGTTCAGGTTCAAGTGCTCCCATAGCTGTCTTACAAAAAGGGGGTCGATTTCAAATCCTTGTAAGAAAGTCAAGATATACATAATCATAGGACTGCAGTTTAGAATGTAAAGTAAAGAATATGAACTATGTGACCTTAGAAAATATTTTTGGTCAATATACAGGAAAAACCTTATTACACCCTAAACATCTAATTATTTTCATGAGTAATTTAAATAAATTGATACTGAGAAAAGAGATTATATCATTGTGTCAAGCTTTTATGCTATCGGTTTATTTTGGCAAGGACTGACTCAGTTCCATTTCACTGTCTCTATGGTCTATTAACTATTGTTCATCTATTAGAGCAGATGATTATTAGTAAGCTAGTATTAGTTCGTTAGCAGTTCATTATTAGTTTTTCTTTCTTGATATCCATTTCTCAATTCAGAATAATGAAAACAATGCCCACTAGTGTGCATGAATTAGATGAAGCATGCTAATCTGATGTTCGTGAAATTGAATGTTTAATTTTTTTCTGAAATTTTCACAACTAATTACTTATCACTCAAAATAAGGAGAAGTGAATGATGAAAAATATTCCCTCATTGTTATAAACTATTCTGAGTGACCTGAATCTTATGTTTTTTTGCTGAATGTCTACTGTATGGGCAGGAAAATTTAGATTCAAGCAGTAACATATTTAATTTTAAAGTAAATTTACCCAGGTACCCTGTGCTTACCTCAGGGAGGGAGAAAAACTCCTGTGAAGACGAAGATGAAGATCTGCACAATCTGTAGCCTCTTCTCAGAAAATATGTCCTTGTGTTACAGTGATACTTGAGCTCATCTGGCCCTTATTGGCTGTGGGGTGAGATTGAGGTGTGAGTGTAGTATACTGTATGTTTGTGTGTGTAAAATGTGGGGAGGGGGAAGCCATGACCCCAGAGAAGGACATGGCTGAAATTCTGTGGATGGGAGACGGGGGCTTGGGTTTTGGAAAGGAGCAGCTGAGAAGCTTCTGTTGCTAAATTTACAGTGATGGAAGGCTGAGAGGAGGGGAGGTTACACATCAACTTGGCATCCAGATAATGGAGACAGTGACTGTGTGTGTGCGTCTATTTGTCTGTGTGGTTGTCAGTGTTTTTTTCAGCTACTTCATGAATTACTCGATCAATGTGGCATCCCAGTCAGACTGTAAAAGATTAAAAATACAAAAGTTAAAAAGTAAAATGACGCAAAAAAACTTAATAATAAATAATAATAATACCAATACCAATAATGATAATGAGCGGAACTGTGTTTGACTAGTTACCACATCTGCCTCACAGTTCTATTGACCTGGGTTCAAATCCTGGTCGTAGGGCGTTTCCATGTTTTCCTCTGATCAAAAAGTTGTATTATGCTACAAATTTTACTTTCCACGCTGTTTTCTATGAAAAATACATAAAATGAGACTCAAACAGTATATAACTGTTTACCTTTAACTTTGAACCCACACTGTAAGCAACAAATGAATGGTTGAATCATCATATTCATTTAGTAGTAGTGTACTCTATGTACAATTAGTACATAGAGTACAGTGAAAAAAAAGTATTTGAACATCCTGCGATATTGCAAGTTCTCCCACTTAGAAATCATGGAGGGGTCGGAAATTTTCATCATAGGTGCATGTCCACTGTGAGAGAGATAATCTAAAAAGAAAAATCCAGAAATCACAACGTATGATTTTTTTAACGATTTATTTGTGTGATACAACTGCAAATAAGTATTTGAACACCTGTCTGTCAGCTAGAATTCTGACCCTCTATTAGTCCTATTAGTCCGCCTTTAAAACTCCACCTCCACTGCATGTTTTATCCTGAATCAGATGCACCTGTGTGAGGTCGTTAGCTGGATAACTCCAAAAAAAAACTAAGACTCGTAACATGGCCAAGACAGAAGAGCTGTCCAAAGACACCACAGACAAAATTGTACAACTCTAAATGGCTGGAAAGGGCTACAGAGAAATTGCCAAGCAGCTTGGTGAAAAAAAGCTCCTGTCACGTCCCATCGGAAACGAGAGTAGGACCCAAATGCAGGAACTCGGAAGATGCAAGGTAGTTCAAGAAGAGACACGTTTATTATCTGCAGAGGTAGGGGATCGAGCAGGCAGTCCGGTGCAGCAGCGGTAGTTGGGACGTCGGGCGAAGAGAGCAGATGAGCGGACAGGCAGGAGTCTGTACACAGGGGAACAATCAACGCAGGCAGAAGTATCAAAGGAGTCAGGCTTACAAGGTTGGTCGGAGAACGGACGAAGGTCGGTACACACAGGTTCGATCAGGGATACCGGAGCACACGAATGGGACATGAAGATAACTACTTCGCATTTGTGTGGCACGGAGTCAACGAACTTGTGGCCCCTTTCATCTGTTATTCCACTCAAAGATTCCTTAACGGTGACACTGACACTGCCGTCTCACGTTGCTGTCCAGGGGGTGAGAAGGCGGTGACACCATCGCCCCCTCCTGGACAGCAACGTGAGAAGGCGGCGACACCATCGCCCCCTCCTGGACAGCAACGTGAGACGGCAGCGTCAGTGTCACCGTCGCCACCTCCTGGACGTGAACGTATGGGCGTGCTCGTCGCCGACAGAGCAGGAGTGTGGAGCGTCCGCGGGCCGGTCGCCACTGGTACTCCAGAGCACGGACGAGAAGCGGCTGTGGAGATGTCGCCACGTCCTGGACAGCAACGTGAGGCGGCATCGGGTCGGTCCCCACTGCCACGTGAGCTTGCAGTGGATCCTTTGAAACAACAACGTGGGCGTGGCGCGGTGGCGAATCCGTTTCCAGGGCAACGTGAACGAGAGTAGGCAGAGAGTCAGTCGAAACTGACACGTGAGCGTGTCTCGGGAGTGGGTCTGTTCCGACTGCCGCGTAAACTCTGCTCGGAACACCCAAAACCTCGATGTGGGAATGGCGAGGAGGCGGGTCAGTTTCCACAGCTACGTGCGCTTGGCGAGATGGCGAGTCCGTACCCACTGCGACGTGCACTTGAGGTGGCGAGTCCGTTCCCACTGCGGCGTGCACTTGGCAAGGGGGCGGGTCGGTTTCCACAGCCACGTGCGCTTGGCGAGGTGGCGAGTCCGTTCCCACTGCGGCGTGCACTTGGCAAGGGGGCGGGTCGGTTTCCACAGCGACGTGCGCTTGGCGAGGTGGCGAGTCCGTTCCCACTGCGGCATGCACTTGGCAAGGGGGCGGGTCAGTTTCCACGGCAACGTGAACGTGAGCAGGCGGTGAGTCAGTCGAAACTGACACGTTGGCGTGTCTTGGGAGCGGGTCAGTTCCAACTGCCACGTGAACCTGCATCAGCAGCGAGTCTGTCGCTATTGCGACGTCAGAGTAGCTCGGCTGGTTCGCCAATCCTTGCCGGACCTGGGCCGTGAGAGCCGCCAATTCCGCGCTCTGGCTCTCTATCTGCGCCCGCATTTCGCGACCAAACGCCTCGTGGTTTGGCAGCTCCTCCTCCCTCTGGGCTGGAAGCTTTGCCACCAGCTGCGGGTCTCCCGGTCTCACCGTTGCCGGCGAGGAGTGGGAGGACGGTGTCTTTGTTGCCGCGCAGCGAGAAACACCAGGGAGCGCCCGGCCGGGGCGTCTGCTCCGGCCGCCACGCGGAGGTCCCGGGTAGATGGAAGGTTCCCCTGCTAAAACCAGCACACGTCAAGACCCGTCTTAAGTTTGCCAATGACCATTTGGATGATACAGAGAAGTCATGGGAGAAAGTTTTGTGGTCAGATGAGACCATAATTCCACTAAGCGTGTTTGGAGGAAGATGCATGATGAGAACACCATCTCTACTGTGAAGCATGGGGGTGGTAGCATCATGCTCTGGGGGTGTTTTTCTGCACATGGGACAGGACGACTGCACTGTATTAAGGAGAGGATGACCACGCCCATGTATTGTGAGATTTTGGGGAACAACCTCTTTCCCTCAGTCAGAGCATTGAAGATGGGTCGTGGCTGCGTATTTCAACGTGACAATGACCCAAAGCACACAGCCAGGAAAACCAAGGAGTGGCTCCATCAGAAGCATATCAAGGTTCTGGTGTGGCCTCGCCAGTCTCCAGACCTAAACCCAATAGAAAATCTTTGGAGGAAGTCCTAAACTCATAAAGCAACTCCATGTTTCTCAGCAACAGCCCAGAAACCTGTCTGATCTAGAGAAAATCTGTGTGGAGGAGTGGGCCAAAATCATTCTTGCAGTGTGTGCAAACCTGGTGAACAACTACAGGCAACGTTTGACCCCTGTAATTGCAAACAAAGGCTACTGTACCAAATATTAACATTGGTTTTCAGGTGTTCAACTACTTATTTGCAGCTATATCACACAAATAAATTGTTAAAAAAAACATACATTGTGATTTCTCGAATTTTCTTTTTAGATTATCTCTCTCACAGTGGACATGCACCTACGATGAAAATTTCAGACCCCTCTGTGATTTCTAAGTGGGAGAACTTGCAATATAGCAGGGTGTTCAAATCCTCATTTTCTTCACTGTAAAAGACCGTACTGTCCACCCCTCCAACTTCGACTCCCACCAGCTTGCCTACCAGGCCGATAGGTCAACAGAGGATGCCATTGCCATATGGTAGTTCGGCACGCTGTGTTAAGCCATTTAGAACAACCGAAAAAGCTATACCAGGATGCTATTTGTGGATTACAACTGAGCCTTTAAAACAATCATACCACACCACCACGTTTAAATCTGGCTGAAGCCCACCACCTTGATGTAGTGATTGGATGACACAGAGGCTCGATTAGCTGACCTCACTGCTGCAGCTGAGGCTGCACAGGTGCTGTCTGCAGACGGCAGGGAATTAAACTATGACTATGACAAACTGACACAAGCCCCTATCATGAGCAAACTAATTTCTGGGAGTCAACACGACAAGTTACAAGACGCTTATGCTTAGATCGCCCACTTAAAAGCTAAACTGAAAGAATTAACCAACAGACCGTCTAATAACCACATGCATGAATTACAGGCTGAGCAGCAGCGAGCGACTCTTCTACTGAATTTCTATACTTTTCCAATATACAGATGTTTTTTTCTGAAATCTCTAAGGAACACTGAACCCTCATCTACTAACTTTTAATGTGTGCTCCCATTCCTATATATTTTTTTTAAAACATCTAACTCAGAAGTCAGTATCTTAATTGAATGGTAACGTGCTGTTACCGAATTACTCTCCTCTCTCTCAAGCATTGTCTTGAGAATTTGATGATCCAGAGGCCGTACACACCCTAAGCATATTACTACCGGTTGCATAAAGGAAAGTGAAAGTTAGTTAACTTTGAAAGTTCCCTCCGAGAAGCCTCACTTGGACAATATTCAAGCCCGAGGGACCTGGCTTAATGATAACAGACACAAATAAGGGCTCTTCAATTGGCTTCAGTAGCGAAAACAGGAGATATGTGACAGTTCTGTTTTTTTTATTACATAGATAAGATGGAAGGCTACTTGTCAGAATGATTGGTGATAACCTTGGGAACATCATGAAATTAAAAAGAGGTAAACTAACCTTGGCTTAACGGTGAAAGCTTGGGAGGAACTAGTCTGGGCCAATCATGGCTAAGAGGTGGAGATTTGGAAAGAAGTTGGGCAAGTCCCAAACTGAAGTGTATACAGAATTTCTTCATTTTGTTTCTCGTTAATTGGGACCTCCCCAGCTCAAACCACATAGTTGCACGCTTTTGAAATTTTTCCAAATCAACCTTTGCTCGCCGAAAAGCCTCGTCCTCAAGGGGGTAAATCCCTCATTTTAGCTTGACGTTCACCATCACACATTTCACTTCCTTATTAAAAGCAGTTTTACAGATGTTTATGTAGCGTGCCCCTGAGTTATTCACTCCAAAATGGTGCCACAAAAGGGAAACTTCTTTGATTATATCCAAAAGTTTTACTCTTTTGCAATCTATCGGCTTCCTCTTCCTTATTGTCACCAAGTTATTTTTCTGCAATCCGCTTTCCACAAAGCGAACACAGCTCCCATGTCGAACAATCGTCTCATTTCACATCTTCCTCTTTCACTTGGGTGCATTGAGGAAAGCTTTAACATCTAAGCACAGCACTTTGGCAGCATTTTGAACCAGAGAGGTTGTGTGCACACAGTCTAACAGTGTGTAACAGCATAGATGATGGATAGGAAGGAGGGAGGGAGAATTGCGGGGGAGTGGTAGGGGGGCTTCAATGATGCGTAGCCAATCAGCTCCGGGGGAGGGGGGGTGAAAAACTGAAGCCCAATAGCTGAAGAGCGATGTACAGTGGGATTACTGTATCAAGACATGTATTGCCTGCCACAATTGTTCATCTTTTTTATTTATCCAGATGAGATTTGCACATGCTTTTGAGGCCTTGTATAAACATTTCAGCTGCTCAGCTCTAACTTTTGTTTTCATTCTGGTCTTTGTCACCACAATCTTAGTCAAAATTTTGGTTCTTAAAATTTAGTGAGCTACATAACACACATACACAAGTTAGTTGATTGACCACCACCTCCAAGAAGAAGGTTCAGCCATCCAGAGTTCCCCTTTGTTTGTTTTTTTGTCTTACCCCCTTGTTGTTTTCCATATGTGACATTTACTTTCCCTCCCTGCCTGAATCACCTGTCTCACAGACATCCCATTACACATTCATCAACATACCTGACTCCCGTCCCCGACACCTAATTACTACACAAGCTGACCCCAAATTAGATGTGACCTTGTACAACTGTCCAGCCACATATGCTCTAAGGCTGCACTTTTGTGACTGCAATGTTGTGTGTGTGTTCCTAACAATGTCATCTTCAGTCGTCATCTTCCTCCGAGACGTCCCCTAGATTTTCCATCAAGCCGAATCAACTCGACAAAGGGGGGGATCTGGAGCAAACATGAGACATGAAGACAACACCCACAGTTCGGTGCTCGGCAAGGAGAAGATCAGAGGAAAGACTGGACAGCTGTAGCTAGCATAGTGGCGCTACAGCCATCTCCATCCTTTTTGCAAAGTCCACCACCATTTGTCCCTCAAAGTTCCTTTCCTGGATGCCGTACTTACCCATCACTTCTTCATCGCCCCTGTTTCCTTTACCAATATGTCCATTACAATCTGCACCAATCACAACTCTCTCGCTGTCTGGGATGCTAAGAACTACTTCATCTAGTTCCTTCCAGAATTTCTCTTTCAACTCTAGGTCACATCCTACCTGTGGGGCATAGCCGCTAACCACATAATACATAACACCCTCAATTTCAAATTTTAGTCTCATCACTTGATCTGATACTCTTTTCACCTCCAAGACATTCTTAGCCAGCTCTTCCTTTAAAATAACCCCTACTCCATTTCTCTTCCCATCTACTCTGTGGTAGAATAATTTAAACCCTGCTCCTAAATGGGTTAGGGTTAGGGTTAGAGCGGACAGTCTTAATTTATATGGAAGTTTTTCTATTATTCCAAAAAAATAAAAGGAGATCGTCTCCAAAAAGGTCCCGATGTCACATCATTCTTCAAAGCAACACAACACAGAAGAGCACACACACACAATCATACAACTAACTAACGAAGTAAGGAATTTGTGTGGATCCAATATTGTGGGAATATTTTGCTGATTATGAGAAAGTGGCTAAGGTTGTGCAAACTTTACCATGGCAATATTTTAATGATAATATCCCAAGGTAGTAATTAATTGAGATGAACAAACTCGGGATCAAATGTTTCTAAAATGAAACATTGATTCTACAAAAAGTATAGAAATACTTACTTTAAAAAGTAATCAAGTATTTTCCATTACAATATCTCATGTAAGGGCAATTAGTAGAATCTGACTGAATAGTATTGTCAATATTGTAATTTGAGTTCCTTTACTATATACCTCATCTATTTTGAAAACTGCTTTATATACAGCAATAGTCATGCATATGCTGTAAATTGTGCAGAATATAATGGAAACTAAGCACTAAAACAAGTGAGTTGACGAACATGGAAATGTTTAAATATTGTAATATCAGTATAGTTTAACTTCAGTATAGTGATTGGGTAAATGCAGCGACAGTAATGTAACTCACTTCATTCATCAGTTTTGTTTAAATAATGTGGTAAAGACTGAGTATGTTCAGACAGTACAAAACTAATGTTGATGACGTCACATAAGGATGACTCCATATAAACAGTAGCGGAATCCCCTGTGTTTTGTATCACTCAAGGGATGGCAAGAAGCTGAAAGCTGAAAAGAGCTGGGACCGCCGTTTCCAAGGTGACTGTTGGTAACACATTAAGAACACCATCCCTACAGTGAAGCTTGGGGGTGGCAGCATCATGCTTTGGCGGTGTTTTTCTGCACATGGGACAGGACAACTGCACTGTATTAAGAAGTGGATGACCGCAGCCATGGATTGTGATATTTTGGGGAACAACCTCTTTCCCTCAGTCAGAGCTTTGAAGATGGGTCGTGGCTGGGTCTTTCAATGTGACAATGAACCGAAGCGCACAGCCAGGAAAACCAAGGATTGGCTCTGTAAGAAGCATATCAAGGTTCTGTGTGGCCTAGCCAGTCTCCAATAGAAAATCTTTGGAGGGAGCTGAATCTCCATGTTTCTCAGCAACAGCCCAGAAACCTGTCTAATCGAGAGAGGATCTGTGTGGAGAAGTGTGCCAAAATCCCTCCTGCAGTGTGTGCAAACCTGGTGAACAACTACGGGCAACGTTTGACCTCTGTAATTACAAACAAAGGCTACTGTACCAAATATTAATATTGGATTCCTCAGGAGTTCAAATACTTATTTGCAGCTGTATCACCCAAATAAATCGTTAAAAAAAATCATACATTGTGATTTCTGGATTTTTTAGATTATCTCTCTCACAGTGGACATGCACCTACGATGAAAATTTCAGACCCCTCCATGATTTCTAAGTGGGAGAACTTGCAATATAGCAGGGTGTTCAAATACTTATTTTCTTCACTGTAGGTGCTAATTGGATCAGTGATTCCATCCATCCATACTCAACCGCTTTTCCAGGTCGGGTCGGGGGGACAGTAGCTTAAGAAGGGATACCCAGACTTCCCTTTCCCCAGCCACTTCTTGCAGTGGTTCCGGAGGGATCCCGAGGTGTTCTCAGGCCAGCCAAGACACATAGTCCCTCCAGCGCGTCCTGGGTCATCCCCGGGGTCTCTTCCTGGTGTGACGTGCCCGCCACACCTTATCAAGGAGGCATCTGAATCAAATGTCCCAGATACCTTATCTGGGTCCTCTAAATGCAGAGGAGAAGCGGCTCGACAATGAGCCCCTTCTGGATGACCGAGCTTCTCACCCTATCTCTAAAGGAGAGCCTGGATACCCTGTGAAGGAAACTCATTGTGGCCGCTTGTATCCAGAATCTTGTTCTTTTGGTCACGACCCACAGCTCGTGACCACAGGTGAGAGTAGAATGTAGATTGACTAGTAAATAGAGAGCTTCGCCTTTCGAATTAGCTCCCTCTTAACTACAACGGACTGATACAAAGTCTGCATCACTGGAGACGCTGCACCAATCCACCTATTGACTCAGGCCCCATTTGTCACTCACTCATGAACAAGACCCAAGATGCTTGAACTGGCAATTGTGGCACAACCCATTATGGTTCAGAGGGCAATTACATGTTCACAGAGGTTCTGAAAGGTTTGGATTTTTCTGTGTGCCTTAATAAATTGAATTGTCTTTTGAAAACTGCATTTTCCCTGGGCTGTCTCTGAAGGATATTAAAATTGGTCTGATTTGAAACCTTTGTGTGTAATAGATGTGTGAAGAAAAAAACAGAAACAACAGGGGGACAAATACATTTTCAAGGTTTTTCGTTGCCTTTTTGTATGTCTACAGGGTTTCACCTTCATCATATCAGACAACTTAGGGGGTAAAAATTGTCTGCAACATGCTCTGTTGGCAAGTGCTTTATTTTTGTAGTGCCCACTTCACAGCAACTCTCTCCTTCAGGCTCCAGTTCACGAGAGAATGAGATGCCGCAGTTGCTTTCTGAGCTGGGATTCCCAAGCTGAGAGCAGTTTGTCCCAATGTCCGCTTACCAAAGGTAAACCAGTCCGAATGTATTGCTTAACTGACAAGCTGGTGATATTTCAATGTATCCTTATCTGGCCAGGTGCCAAAAGCTAACTTCCAGAGTATCGAGTAGTATGTGGATCAATGGGAATCTTAAATGCATGATAAATAAAAGACAGTTCCCGCAAAGAGTAAAAAAGAAATATACTGTGAGTGAAAATGACTGAAAGGGAGCATTTATCGCAACAGTATATTTGATGTTTTTACATGATCAACCTGCTTTGCTTGAGTGGCTCGACCTCTCCTTTTATAGTGAGCTGTTGTTGTATCCACAGAGTTAATGGCAAGTAAGACAGGATATGTTTCTACTATAAAGTATTCAGTATGTTCCTTTTCAATATATCAACAAGACGTGATTTAAAACTATTTCCTTTTTTGAAATTGCATTATTGAAGATACAGTCATTGACGTTATGGCACTGTTTTATTCGAGATTAAATGACCATTTTGACCTTTGAGCTATTGCGACATAAACCAAGATACCAAGGAGAGTCTTCAAAATGGCTTCTCGTGTCAGGTTGCCTCTCTGCCATTGGACTGTTTTTGACAACCAAAAATTATGTTTACTTGGGACCAGATAAATGGTGTTCATTTAGAAAGTTCAACATGGATATTATTGTTGTTTTTCTTCAGATGTTGAGTAATTTTCATGAAAAGCACATATGATTTGCAGATTCAGTCTGTGAATGTGACTCCAATAAACTTTTAGAGACACAAGTCGAAGCTTAAAGAAGCTCTGAGGGGATTTTGTGCCTTGTATTGATTTCCAACAGACTGATGTTGTCTCCGTGGATGCAAGACATCAGTTGACAGGTGCTCACTGTCCGTTTGCTCTTATTTCCCCCAGCTTAAATTTAGACTGCAGACACCTTTCTAGTAGCAACCAAATATACAGTACTAATTATACTGAAAGGAAACAATTCCACTCATGGTGCCAACCGAACCAACAAAGTAAGATATGATATGTAAAAAAAAAAAGAATATATATATATATATTTAACTTACACACATTCATGAAATAGCAAATGCATATCTGGGTGGTATTGCATACCATGTTAACAGTCATTGAATGAAACATTTTCCCGGGCCAATATATTGGTTTCTCATACCCCGACTACACTTGCAAAACCTTGCTTCCTCTCCTGCATATGTGCACCTCTTTAACCTTTTCTGCATGTCACTTACTTTTATTGCATGCCAAGGTCATTCTCAAATTTGACTCCCTCCTTGAAAGACTATTTTCATAAGAAACTTGTCATCAGTTCAGTATATCCTTGCCATAAGCAACAGCTCTACATGCCTTTCTATTTATAATCATATTGCCTTTGGTAGAAAGGCATCATCTTCAGGGCCCAATTAAGACTTTCAAAATGTGAGTCAGAGAGAAGAGCTCATATATAATTTCACCTCTAGATTTAGCTCAGATACATGAACCCATTTTATACAATGTCAGAAAAGTCAAAAAGAATTCAGAATAACATGATGGACACAAAGACAACACAGTTACAATGTAACTTCAGCGCAACAGATGCAGCAAAATACACAAAATAATCAGAGAAGTCACATTAGACTAAAAAAAAAAATATATGTATACACACACACACACACCACACACACACAATATATATATATATATATATATATATATATATAATTATTTAATTTTATAACATTTCAAGCGAAAGTACTGCAGAATTGATGAATGTCTGTCTGATAAACAGTGATGTGGTTATCTGTGTATTTCCAAACCTTTGCTGATATAAGTAGGTGTGACACGGAAAATTAATATGTCCATCTTCTAACCCGCTTATCCTCAGAAGGATCACGGGAGTGTCGGAGCCTATCCCAGCTAACATTAGGTGAGAGGCGGACTAAAACCCTGAACTGGTTGCCAGTCAGTGGCAGGGCACATATCGACACTATCACTGAGTGGGAATTGATCCCACACTGCCAGCATCAAAGACAGTTGTGTGTACCACTACACCATTAAGACCATTTGAGTAAATTGGCATGATAAATGTTAAAATATATAGACAATATATAGACAGTGGTGCAGCTGGAGAGCATTGGCCTCACAGTTCTGAGGACTGCAGTTCAAATCAAAGCCCCGCATGTGTGGAATTTGCATGTTCTCCCTGTGCCTGCGTGAGTTTTCTCCGGGGACTCCAGTTTCCTCCCACATCCCAAACATATGATTGCGATTGTGAGTGCGACTGTCATATATCTCCATGTGCCCTGCGATTGGCTGGGACCAAGTCCAGGGTATGCCCAGCGTCCTGCCGGATGACAACTCCGATAGGCTCCGGCACTCCTGTGACCCTTGTGAGGATAAGAAGAAAGGTTGATATATTGTGCATCCAAGAGAGCAGGTGGGATGGTAAAAATGTCTTGGCGGTGAAAAGAGTATCGGACCAAGTGATGAAGCTGAAACTTGAAATTGAAGGTGTTATGGATAATGTGATGAGTGGCTATGCGCCACAGGTAGTATGTGACCTAGAGTTGAAAGAGAAATTCTGGAAGGAACTAAATGAAGTCGTTCTGAGCATTCCAGACAGAGAGAATTGTGATTGTGCAGATTGTAATTCACACGTTGGTGAAGGAAACCAGGGTGATGAAGAAGTGATGGAGAAGTATATCATCCAGGAAAGGAACTTTGAAGGACAGATGGTGGTGAACTTTGCCGAAAGGATGAATGGAAATGACAATCGTGAACACCTTTTTCCAGAAAAAGCACATAGGGTGACCTACAAAAGCGGAGGTGGAGGCACGCAGGTGGATTACATTTTGTGCAGACAATGTAATCTGAAGGAGGTCACTGGCTGAAAGGTATTGGTAGGGAAGCGTGTGGCTCAACAGCATGTCCAGCTCCCAGAAGACTCAATGACCACAGTCAAGGTCATCAGAGAGACGGGCAGAAGACTACTTGGTGTGTTTTCTGGTAGGAAAGGGGAGAAGGAGACTTGATGGTGGTTCCCCCAAATACAGTAAGTCTTATGAGGAAAGCTTAGTGAAGAAGTGGAACACTCACAGGACTGAGGAGAGGTGAGAGGAACATATTGAGATGTGACATATGGAAAAGGTAGGTGTGGCCAAGGCTTAACAAGAGGGATCTGCTGACTTGTGCAGCAGGTTCAACACAAAACAAGGAGATAAGGTTCTCTCCAGATTGGTAAGGGTGATTAAGGATAGAGATGTCAGTAGTGTGCTAAATTGATGGAAAGAATACTTTGAGAAGTTGATGAACGAAGAAAATGAAACAGAAGGAAGACCAGAAGAGGCAAGTGTGATGGATCATGAAGAGGCAATTAGTAAGGGGACGTTAGAAAGGAACTAAAGAGGATGAAAATGGAAACGCAGTTGGTCCTGGTGATATACCTGTGGAGGTATGGAAGCAATATGAAGAGGTAGCTGAGGAGTTCTTGACAAACTTATTAAACAGAATACTTGTGGGCGATAAGATGCCTGAAGAATGGAGGAAAAGTGTGCTAGTTCCCATTTTTAAGAACAAAGATGACTTGCAAAGCTGTGGAAACTAAAGAGGAATAAAGTTGATGGGCCACACAATGAAGTTAGTGGAGGCTCGACTCAGGACAGAAGTCAGTATCTGTGAGGAAAAGTATGGTTTCATGCCTAGAAAAAGTAACAGATACATTGTTTGACTTGAAGATGCTAGTGGGAAAGTACAGAGAAGTTCGGATGGAGCTATAGTGTGTCTTTGTGGATCTATAGAGAGCCTATGACAGAATTCCAAAAGAGAAACAGCGGTACTGCTTGTGTAAGTCTGGTGTGACGGAGGAATATGTTGCAATAGTACAGGACATATAAGAGGACAGCCGAACAGTGGTGAGGTGTTCCATAGGTGTGGCAGAAGAATTTAAGATAGAAGTGGGACTGCATCAGGGATCAGCTCTGAGCCCCTTCCTGTTTGCTGTGGTAATGGATAGGCTGACAGACGAGGTTAGACCGGAATCACCTTGGACCAGGATGTTCACATATGACATTGTGATCTGCAGTGAAAGCAGGGATCAAGTGGAAGAAGAATTAGAAAGATGGAGATATGCACTGGAAAGGAGAGGAATGAAAATTAGCTGAAGTAAAAGAATACATGAGCGTGAAAGAGAGGGGGGAAGGGGGAAGAGTTAGGCTCCAGGGAGAAGAGTTAGCGATGGTGGACAACTTCAAATACTTAGGGTCGACAATCCAGAGCAATGGTGAGTATGATAAGGAATTGAAGAAAAAGGGCCACACAGGTTTGAATTGGTGGCGGAAGGTGTCTAGTCAGTTATGTGTCAGAAGAGTCTCTGCAAGGATGAAGGGCAAAGTTTATAAAACAATGGTGAGGACAGCCATGATTTACGGATTACAGACAGTGACACCGAAGAGACAACAGGAAGCAGTGCTGGAGGTGGCAGAAAGGAAGATGTGGAGGTTCTCTCTAGGAGTGAGTAGGTTGAATATGGTGAGAAATGAGCTCATAAGAGAGACAGCCAAAGTTGGATGTTTTGGAGAGGGAGAGAAGACATGATGACAGTGGGTGTTAGAGAGGAAGAATCAAGAGATAGGCTTACATGGACTAAGATGACATGCTTTGGTAACCCCTAACGGAACGAGCCAAAAGGAAAACAAAAAGAAAATCACATTGGCTACAATTTTAACAGTAAAACACAGTTCTGTATTTTCTGGACAACAGAGCACACCGGTGAATAGGCTGCCCCCACTCTTTGTTGCATTTTTCCTTTTTTTTAATTTTAAATACATGAGCCGCAAATATGTACTGTACCAAACATGCTGGTATATTGTGAGCTTGATACACACACACATACATACACACAAAGTCTTTGTAAATGTTTATTTACACTCCTTGTGACTAAAACACAGGAGTGAAACGGCTCAAAGACAAAAGGAAAGTCATTGTTTTTATTAATCCTCCTCCTGTTAACTAAATCCACTGAAGTCCTCGTTTTCTGTAACGGAATTGAATGGCCTCGGAATGTCTCAATCACACAGCATTTTAGTGTCTCTGTTGCCCTCGTCATTTTCATCATCATGCACAGTTACCGCTGAAGTTGTGTTGTTAATTTTTTGTAGCAGTCAAGCCTTAATCTTATTCTTAATCCATTGATTATGGTAGATACTTTCAAACTGCTTCACGCATTTAAAATCTACGAGCATACCTCACAGAAGGATGATCTTCGCATGTGACCAATTTTTGTAAGACTTCTTACCGCTGCTAATTCAAAACCCCACTGACCGCAGAGTGCCACTTTGAAATCACGATTCATGCTGATGTGGTCCGCTTAAAATAACCATTGACTGAAGCTTTTGTAATGAAACTCAAAACAAACGTGAATTGTATTCACTTGTGGCCATTTGTGTTCACTGTAATGTCTTCTTCTACGCATGATTCCTCTTCTTCTTCTACGGATAGGATGCATCTGCGCATATCAATAAATTTACAGGGAATACTCATGTTTAAGCACAAAACCAGTGCAATCTGTAGGCCGGTCCCAAGCCCGGATAAATGCAGAGGGTTGCGTCAGGAAGGGCATCCGGCGTAAAAACTGTGCCAAACAAATATGAGCATTCATCTAAAGAATCCCATACCGGATCGGTCGTGGCCCGGGTTAACAACGCCCGCCCCCGGCACTGCTAACCTGCAGGGCGTCGGTGGAAATTCAGCTACTGTGGGTCGAAGACAAAGAAGAGGAGGAAACCAGATCCATCGTCAGAAGAAAAAGAAAAATGCACAGAGCCTACAACTGAGTGTAGGGACTTTGAATGTTGGGACTATGACAGGAAAAGCTTAGGAGTTGGTTGACATGATGATGAGGAGAAAGGTTGATATTCTGTGCATCCAAGAGAGCAGGTGGAAAGGTAGTAAGGCGAGAAGTTTAGGAGCGGGGTTTAAATTATTCTACCACAGAGTAGATGGGAAGAAAAATGGAGTAGGGGTTATTTTAAAGGAAGAGCTGGCTAAGAATGTCTTGGAGGTGGAAAGAGTATCAGATCGAGTGATGAGACTCAAATTTGAAATTGAGGGTGTTATGTATAATGTGGTTAGTGGCTATGTCCCACAGGTAGGATGTGACCTAGAGATGAAAGAGAAATTCTGGAAGGAACTAGATTAAGTAGTTCTGAGCATCCCAGACAGCGAGAGAATTGTGATTGGTGCAGATTGTAATGGACATATTTGTAAAGGAAACAGGAGCAATGAAGAAGTGATGGGTAAGTACGGCATCCAGGAAAGGAACTTTGAAGGGCAGATGGTGGTGGACTTTGCAAAAAGGATGGAGATGGCTGTAGTGAACACTTATTTCCACAAGAGGGAGGAACATATAGTGACCTACAAGAGCGGAGGTAGAACCACGCAGGTGGATTATATTTTGTGCAGACGATGTAATCTGAAGGAGGTTACTGACTGTAAAGTAGTGGTAGGGGAGAGTGTAGCTCGACAGCATAGGATGGTAGTATGTAGGATGATTCTGGTGGTGGGTAGGAAGATTAAGAAGACAAAGGTAGAGCAGAGAACCATGTGGTGGAAGCTGAGAAAGGAAGAATGTTGTGCGGCCTTCCGGAAAGAGGTGAGACAGGTTCTCGATGGACAACCGAAGCTCCCGGAAGACTGGACGACGACAGCCAAGGTGATTAGAGAGACAGGCAGGAGAGTACTTGGTGTGTCATCTGGTAGGAAAGGGGAGAAGGAGACTTGGTGGTGGAACCCCATAATACAGGGAGTCATACAAGGAAAGAGATTAGCGAAGAAGAAGTGGGATACTGAGAGGACTGAGGAGAGGCGAAAGGACTACATTGAGATGCGACGTAGGGCAAAGGTAGAGGTGGCAAAGGCTAAACAAGAGGCATATGAAGACATGTACACCAGGTTGGACACGAAAGAAGGAGAAAAGGATCTCTACAGGTTGGCCAGACAGAGGGATAGAGATGGGAAGGATGTGCAGAAGGTTAGGGTGATTAAGGATAGAGATGGAAATGTGTTGACTGGTGCCGGTAGTGTGCTAAATAGATGGAAAGAATACTTTGAGAAGTTGATGAATGAAGAAAATGAGAGAGAAGGAAGAGTTGAAGAGGCAAGAGTGAAGGACCAGGAAGTGGAAATGATTACTAAGGGGGAAGTCAGAAAGGCACTACAAAGGATGAAAAATGGAAAGGCAGTTGGTCCTGATGACATACCGGTGGAGGTATGGAAGCAATTTGGAGAAATGGCTGTGGAGTTTTTGACCAACTTATTCAACAGAATACTAGCGGGCGAAAAGATGCCTGAAGAATGGAGGAAAAGTGTTCTAGTTCCCATTTTTAAGAACAAAGGGGATGTTCAGAGCTGTGGGAACTATCGAGGAATAAAGTTGATGAGCCACACAATGAAGTTATGGGAAAGAGTAGTGGAGGCTAGACTCAGGACAGAAGTAAGTATCTGCGAGCAACAGTATGGTTTCATGCCTAGAAAGAGTACCACAGATGCATTATTTGCCTTGAGGATGCTCGTGGAAAAGTACAGAGAAGGTCAGAAGGAGCTACATTGTGTCTTTGTGGATCTAGAGAAAGCCTATGACAGAGTACCAAGAGAGGAACTGTGGTACTGCATGCGTAAGTCTGGTGTGGCAGAGAAGTATGTTAAAATAGTACAGGACATGTATGATGGCAGCAGAACAATGGTGAGGTGTGCCTTAGGTGTGACAGAGGAATTTAAGGTGGAGGTGGGACTGCATCAGGGATCAGCTCTGAGCCCCTTCCTGTTTGCAGTGGTAATGGATAGGCTGACAGATGAGGTTAGACTGGAATCCCCTTGGACCATGATGTTCGCAGATGATATTGTGATATGCAGTGAAAGCAGGGACCATGCAGAGGAACAATTAGAAAGATGGAGACATGCACTGGAAAGGAGAGGAATGAAGATTAGCCGAAGTAAAACAGAATATATGTGCGTGAATGAGAAAAGTGGAGGGGGAAGAGTGAGGCTACAGGGAGAAGAGATAGCGAGGGTGCACGACTTCAAATACTTGGGGTCAACAATACAGAGCAATGGAGAGTGTGGTCAGGAAGTGAAGAAACGGGTCCAAGCAGGTTGGAACGGCTGGCGAAAGGTGTCTGGTGTGTTATGTGACAGAAGAGTGTCTGCTAGGATGAAGGGCAAAGTTTACAAAACAGTGGTGAGACCGGCCATGATGTACGGATTAGAGACGGTGGCACTGAAGAAACAACAGGAAGCTGAACTGGAGGTGGCAGAAATGAAGATGTTGAGGTTCTCGCTCGGAGTGACCAGGTTGGATAGGATTGGAAATGAGCTCATTAGAGGGACAGCCAAAACTGGATGTTTTGGAGACAAGATTCGAGAGAGCAGACTTCGATGGTTTGGACATGTTCAGAGGCGAGAGAGTGAGTATATTGGTAGAAGGATGCTGAGGATGGAGCTCCCAGGCAAAAGAGCGAGAGGAAGACCAAAGAGAAGGTTTATGGATGTGGTGAGGGAAGACATGAGGGCAGTTGGGGTTAGAGAGGAAGATGCAGGAGATAGGCTAAGATGGCAAAAGATGACACGCTGTGGCGACCCCTAACGGGACAAGCCGAAAGGAAAAGAAGAAGAAGAAGACCAAGAATGAAGCTGGTTCCACTCCACTCACTTCAAGCCAGTTTCAAATCAGTATTACTGAATTCCTTTAGGTCATTCATAACAGTCCATCCTGTCACTGTGTCAGAGTCCAGTCCAGAAATATCAACTCATAACTTGACATAATCCTTATCCATTCTCAACTACAGTTCAGACCCAACACCTTCTCAAGATGCAGATCTGCCTCCTGTTCCAGTGCTATCAGTTTAAAACACAGAAAAGACCATTTTTGGCCCAACCATATGGAGAAAAAACAATTTCAAAAACTAGGTGTCATGACCCCAAAAATCTGATGTATACATCAAAAGAAACATTTGAGCCTCCCCCAAGCCTCCTTCCAATCAAGACCTTACAACAGTAAACCCAATTTACAAAGAAGAGTCATTAGTAGTTACATACAGTACATGGGGAAAATAACTGCAGAGGAAACAAAAATCTGAAACCAGGTGTGAACCAAACTCTTATGGGGAAAGCACAGAAGTGTCTCCTGCACTCAGTCAAGAGTATCCATTCTCTCTTGCAAAATATATAAAACTGGCACTCTACTATGTGTAACAAGTCTTGCCCAAATTGATTCGCTCCCTCAAAAAAGAGTAAAGCAGAAACCTTAATGACAATTATAATAACATGGAAAATACCAGTTACAACAGGATTGTTGTTCAAAATACCTGTAGGAATACCCTGAATTCAAGCTTTCCCGCTGACGCTCTCGTCAGAAGAGACTTTGACATCGAGTGTTACTAGTCCTGACACTGTCCTTATAGATTCCATCCCAAAACTGAAAATAGACCAAATTTCAGAAATAGAATGTGCACATTTTGCCCAAAGACCCATAATTTCTCTGCACCACACCAAAGTCTCATTACAGAATTGATTTATCCAAAAGGATCCACAAGTTTGAGGTAGCTGTCAGCCACCTATTATTGTCCTGTTGTCAAGGCACACAAGTGCATGAATGTGAGGGCCAGAGGAAGAAGAGTGAAGCTCCATGCAGAAGAGATAGCGAGGGTGGACAACTTCAGATACTTGGGGTCAACAATACAGCGCAATGGAAAGGAAGTGAAGAAACGGGTGCCAGCGGGGTGGAACAGTTGGCAAAAGATGTCTGGTGTTCTATATGACAGAAGAGTCTCCACGAAGATGAAGGGCAAAGTTTCTAAAACAGTGGAGATGCCAGCCATGATGTACAGATTACAGATGATATTTTATGAGGGAGGACAGGAGGGCAGTGGGTGTTAGAGAGGAAGATGCACGAGATAGGCTTGACGAGACGAGATGGAAAAAGATGACACGCTGTGGCAACCGCTAACGGGAGAAGCTGAAAGTAGAAGAAGAAGAAGTCAAGCCACACAAGTCTTTGTCATCACTACTGTAGAATCAAATATCAGTAGTCAGCTCCAAATCAAAAGCACAATTAACCTACGGAGATACATCTCTTCACTATGCTGCTAATGGTGGGATTAGGACTATAATATCATATCAAAACCTGGTACCCCACAGAATTGAACTGACCTCTTTGACCAAAGATGATGTTGATGTCTCAAAATTGTATTCAGGAAAAGAACGTAATGGACGGCAAAAGCTGCTGGCATTGGAGAATGAACACTGGGAAACTCGTTTCAACGTCAAATGATTCAAAACTTTAATCAGAACAGACAGAACAAGACAGAACAGTGAAAAGTAAGAAATATTGTATGTATTTGAGAAAAGTCGTGAAGTCAAAACTTAGCATTTTGATATACCTTCATTTGAAATATCAAGTTTGGAAAAAATAAGGCCTGAGCTTCCCCTTGACTTGGTACAGAAACCCATTTGTCAGTACATGTGATGTATCGACAAGAAAGTCCTCATACTCTGAGGTTCCTATGCCAAAAGGAGGTAAGGTACACACACAGAATGTAACAATGTTTCCCAGAGAGGCAGCTTTAAAAATGACAGATTTCCTAAACAAGAGCATTAGTTTCTGTGATTAACTCTCAAAGCAGGTAAAAGCAAGATTCAAATACAGAAACACAGTGTATTCTATATATGATAGATGTAAAGAAATGTGCAAAAGATGACCCAAAGAATCAGAGTACTTTTGAAGAACTCAATCTCAAAAATCCCAAGCAAAAGCAAGGTAAATGTCTGAGTGGTGGCGCTTCATTATCACCCAATTATATAAGTAATTGACCAACAACACGCCTTTTATCAAAATGGAAAGCAAAGCTTCACACAGCCAAAGAGAGTTTAAACAAAAAAGAAAGCAAGACCAGAATTTACTTCACAGAGTAATGTTAATACAGTGAAGAAAACAAGTGTTTGAACACCCTGCTATATTGCAAACTCTCCCACTGAGAAATCATGGAGGGGTCTGAAGTTTTACCCGTAGGTGCATGTCTACTGTGAGAGAGATAATCTAAACAGAAGAATCCAGAAATCACAATGTATGATTTTTTATTCCCTCAAAGACCTGTTAGTCCGCGTTTAAAAATCCACCTCCACTCCATGTATTATCCTGAATCAGATGCACCTGTGTCAGGTCATTATCTGCATGAAGACACCTGTCCACCCCATGTAATCAGTAAGACTCAAATTTGTAACATGGCCAAGACCAAAGAGCTGTCCAAAGACACCACAGACAAAATTGTACAACTCTAAATGGCTGGAAAGGGCGACGGAGAAATTGCCAAGCAGCTTGGTGAAAAAAGGTTCACTGTTGGAGCAATCATTAGAAAATGGAAGAAGCTAAACATGACGGTCAATCTCAATCGGTGTGGAGCCCCGTGGAATATATCACCTCGTGGGGCCTCAATGATCCTTAGAAAGGTGAGGAATCAGCCCAGGATAACACGACAGGACTTGGTCAATGACCTGAAAAGAGCTCGGACCACTGTTTCCAAGGTTACTGTTTGTAATATACTAAGACGTAATGGTTTGAAATCATGCATGGCACGGAAGGTTCCCCTGCTTAAACCAGCACATGTCAAGGCGCATCTTAAGTTTGCCAATGACCAGTTGGATGACACAGAGGAGTCATGGGAAAACGTTTTGTGGTCAGATGAAACCAAAATGGAACGTTTTGGTCATAATTCCACTAACTTGGAGAAGATGAATGATGAGTTGCATTCCAAGAACAACATCCCAAATGTCAACCATGGGGGTGGTAGTATCATGCTTTGGGGGTGTTTTTCCTGCACATGGGACAGGACGACTGCACTGTATTAAGGCGAGGATGACTGCGGCCATGTATTGTGAGAATTTGGGGAACAACCTCTTTCCCCCAGTCAGAGAATTGAAGATGGGTCGTGGCTGGGTCTTTCAACATGACTATGACCTGAAGCACGCAGCCAGGAAAACCAAGGAGTGGCTCTGGAAGAAGCATATCAAGGTTTTGGCATGGCCTAGACAGTCTCCAGACCTAAACCCAATAGAAAATTTTTGGAGGAAGCTGAAACTCCACGTTTCCAAGTTTTAGCCCAGAAACCTGTTTGATCTAGTGTCTAGATCTCTGTGGAGGAGCGGGCCAAAATCCCTCCTGCAGTGTGTGCAAACCTGGTGAACAACTACAGGAAATGTTTGACCTCTGTAATTGCAAACAAAGGCGACTGTACCAAATATTAACATTGGTTTTCTCAGGTGTTCAAATACTTATTTGCAGCTGTATCACACAAATAAATTGTTAAAAAGTCATACATTGTGATTTCTTTTTAGATTATATTATATTATGTCTTACAGTGGACATGCACCTTTGAAGAAAATTTCAGACCCTTCCATGATTTCTATGTGGGAGAACTTGCAATATAGTAGGGTGATGAAATACTTATTTTCTTCACTGTAGTGATGGTATTTTAACCCTCTGCCATGGCAAATACAAACAATACCCATCTATCTGTACAAAGCAAGCAGTGGCAGCCAATTTGAAATTGAAATTTAAAAACGTAATTGTCACAACTACAAAATCAGTGATTCAACATGACCCTATAGAGCTCGTCATTAATATCATGTGACTCGGACTCAGATTTTTTCAATGCAAGACCAAGACCCCTCCTCGAGTCGTCACTTCCTGGGAGCGAAGTTGTCTGGGGCTTTATGCCCCTGGTAGGGGTCACCGGGTCCCCCCTCTTGAGCCAGGCTTGGAGGTGGGATACGAAGTTGAGCGCCTGGTGTCCGGGCCTGCACCCATAGGGCTCGGCCGGGCACAGCCTGAAAGGGTAACAGGAGTCCCCCTTCCCAGGGATTCACCAATTGTGAGAGGGGCCATAGGGGTCGGGTGCAATGTGAGATGGGCAACTCAATATAGTCGGACTCTCCATACGCACCACTTGGGCTCTGACACCACTCCTCTTGAGAGGGGTTGGACTCTGTTCCACTCCGGTGTTGCCCATGGGACGCTGAGCAGGTGTGGGTAAACTTATTGCCCCCTGGCTCAGGGCCTGTAAATTGGGGTTTACCCCAGTGGATGAGAGGGTAGCCTCCCTCTGCCTGCAGGTAGGGGGACGGGGCCTGACTGTTGTTTGTGCTTATACACCAAACAGCAGTCCAGAGTACCCACCCTTTTTGGAGTTCTTAGAGGGAGTGCTGGAGAGCGCCCCCTCTGGCGACTCCATCATTCTGCTGGGGGACTTCAATGCCCACGTGGGCAATGACAGTGACACCTGGAAGGGCGTGATTGGGAAGAACGGACCCCCCGATCAGAACTCAAGTGGTGTTCTGTTACTGGACTTCTGAGATCATCACGGATTGCCCATAACAAACACAATGTTCAACCATATGAGTGTTCACATGTGCACTTGGCACCAGGACACCCTAGGTTGCAGTTCGATGATCGACATTGTGGTCGTGTCATCGAACTTGCGACCGCATGTCTTGGACACTCAGTTGGAGAGAGGGGCGGAGCTGTCAACTGATCATCACCTGATGGTGAGTTGGCTACGATTGTGGGGGAAGATACCAGTCCGACGTGGCAGGCCAAAACGTATTGTGAGGGTCTGCTGAGAACGGTTGGCAGAGTCCCCTGTCAGAAGGAATTTCAACTCCCACCTCCAAAAGAACTTTGCTCACGTCCCGGAGGAGGAGGGGGACATTGAATCTGACTGGACGATGTTCTGCGTCTCCATTGCTGAGGCAGCTGACCGGAGCTGTGGCCATAAGGTGGTCAGTGCCTGTCGTGGTGGCAACCCACGAAAACGTTGGTGGACACCAAAAGTGAGGGATGCTGTCAAGCTAAAGAAGAAGTCCTATCGGGCATTTCTGGCCTGTGGGATTCCTGAGGCTGCTGATAGATATTGGCTGGTCAAGCGGAATGTGGCTTTGGTGGTCGCTGAGGCATGGAGCCGGGAGATCAACAGACAGAGTGGTGCAGCGTCTGCAGTGATGCGGACTTTGTATCGGTCCGTTGTGCTAAAGAGGGAGCTAAGTCGAAAGGCAAAGCTCTCAGTATACCAGTCAATCGACGTTTATACCCTCACCTATGGGCATGAGCTGTGGGTCGTGACCGAAAGAACAAGATCCCGGATACAAGCGGCCGAAATGAGTTTCCTCAGCAGGGTGTCCGGGCTCTCCCTGAGAAATAAGATGAGAAGCTCAGTCATCCGGGAGGGGCTCAGTGTCAAGCCGCTACTCCTCTGCATTGAGAGGAGCCAGATGAGGTGGCAGGGGCATCTGATTCAGATGCCTCCTGGACGCCTCCCTGGTGAGGTGTTCCGGGCAAGTCCCACCAGAATGAGACCCTGAAAACAACCCAGGACACGCTGGAGAGACTATGTCTCTCGGCTGGCTTGGGAAAACCTGGGGATCCCTCCGGAAGAGCTGGAAGAATTGGCTGGGGAAAGAGAAGTCTGGGTATCCCTGCTGAAGCTCCTTCCCCCACAACCCGACCCGGAAAAGTGGTAGATAATGGATGGATGGACAAATACCAAGATTTAAATAAATGACCCCTGGGATGACACAAACTCGCATTCATAAATTATGATTGAAAAAATAAAAGGACAGGAATTCGGCGCCTCCGTACACAGAAGCGTATTGCGGTCACACACTAAACGTCTCTGTGAAAGACATTTTTGTTTTTTTTTAAATTCGCATCGTTCTCAAATGAGTTCACTTGGCCTTATAACTATTTCTTAGTAATTTGAGATCGAGAAGAATAATAACACACACACACACCCACACCCACCCACACGCACGCACACACACAAGTTCTGAGGTTCCGGGTTCAATCCCGGACCTGCATGTGTGGAGTTTACATGTTCTCCCCGTGCCTGTATGGGTTTTCTCCGGACACTCCGTTTTTTTCCCACATCCCAAAAACACGCAACAGTAATTGGACACTAAATTGCCCCGAGGTGTGATTGTGAGTGCAGCTGTTTGTCTCAATGTGCCCTGCGATTGGCTGGCAACAAGTTCAGGGTGTACCCTGCACCCCCCCCCCCCAACCCCAGTCTGGTGGCCATCCAGGCCACCAAACCCGAGGCATCTGGGTGGACAGGTCAGGACGACGACTGGGGCACCAAGCATCAGGATCCCCACGGGGTGATTCGGGTGGACGACCTCGGTGAGGAACCAAACGGCAACGCAGGAACCAGACCAACGCATGCCACTTCTCCGGACAAGGACATCCCACGCCGTGGTTGCGACACGACCAGGGATTGGTCGCCACAGAGGCTTGATCAGGAGGCAGACATGGATAGGTCGCCGCCGGTGCTTGGTCACGAGGCATCCAGAGATCAGTCGCCGCCGAAGTCCGGTCACGAAGCGGTCCGGAATCATCCGGAGCGAGGAGGACGGCGGAGAGAAGAACCAAAGCCATGACCGACACAATCACCGTCACAGCCATCCTGAGGACCCTCCAGCTCCGGGGTGGGTCATCAGAACTCCCTCGCTCCTGTCGCCGTCGAGACAGGGGCGTGGGACGGCCGCGGACCGGTCGCCGACGGTACTCCTGGACAGGAACGTGAGGCGGCTGGGGAACCGTCGCCACCTCCTGGACAGCAACGTGAGAAGGCGGCGGCGCCATCGCCACCTCCTCCTGGACGGGAACGTGAGAAGGCGGCGGCGCCATCGCCACCTCCTCCTGGACGGCAACATGAGAAGGCGGCGGCGCCATCGCCACCTCCTCCTGGACGGGAACGTGAGAAGGCAGCGGCGCCATCGCCACCTCCTCCTGGACGGGAACGTGAGAAGGCAGCGGCGCAACCAGCGCCACCTCCTCCTGGACGGGAACATATGGGCGTCCCAGTCGCCGTCAGAGCAGGAACGGGGGGCGACCGCAGACCAGTCGCCGACGAAGCTGGAGCAGCCGCGGACCGGTCGCCACCGGTACTCCTGGACACGGACGAGAACCGGCTGCGGAGACGTCGACACCTCTTGGACAGCAACGTGAGGCGGTGGCGGATCGGTCTCCACTGCCACATGAGCCTGCAGTGAAACAGCCAAAACCGCGACGTGGGCGTGGCGAGGTGGCGGATCTGTTCCCACAGCAACATGGGAATGGCGAGGTGGCGGATCCGTTCCCACTGCAATGTGTGCTTGGCTTAGTCGTGGATCAGTTGCCACTGCCGCATGAGCAAAAGTTAGTAACGAGTCCGTCGCAGTCGCAACGTCAGCGTAGCTCGGTTGGTTCTCTAATCCTTGCCGAACCTGGGCCGTGAGCGCCGACAGTTCAGCGCTCTACCGCTCTAACTCCGCCCGCATTTAGCGGCAGACCACCTCGTGATTTGGCGGCCCATCCTCCCTCTGGGCTGGAAGCTTCGCCACCAGCTGCGGGTCTGCCAGTTTAACCGTTGCCGGTGAGGAGTGGGTGGACGAGGATGGCGTCTTTGTTGCTGCGCAGCGGGAGGCACACGGGGGCGCCCAGCCTGGACGTCTCCTCTGGCCGCCACGTGGGGGACCAGAGTAGATGGCCAAGCGAGTTCCTTCAAACGGGTTGGAGGACTCGGACCTACCGGGCGAAAACCCTCGGGAGCTGGAAACGCAGGGAGGTGAAACAAACTGAGTGGGATTAAAGATCGGGCGAAGAGATTCATAGTCTAAATAATCAGAGTCGTAGTCAGGCAGCCGGTCATATAAATCACGGTCATCCTCTTCTTCTTTTCCTTCCATTAGGGGTCGCCACAGCGTGTCATCTTTTTCCATATTAGCCTATCTTCTGCTTCTTCCTCTCTAACCCCAACTGCCTTCATGTCTTCCCTCACCACATCCATAAACCTTTTCTTTGGTCTTCCTCTCGCTCTTTTGCCTGGCAGCTCCATCCTCAGCACCCTTCCACCAATATACTCACTCCCTCGCCTCTGAACATGTCCAAACTATCAAAGTCTGCTCTCTCGAATCTTGTCTCAAAAACATCCAACTTTGGCTGTCCCTCTAATGAGCTTTCTGTCTGAATAGACAAGGGATTAAATTATTGGCTGCCAACATTTTCTACTGTGTGCGTGTTTCCCTGCCCTGAATTTTTTTTTTATACAAAAATCAAGGACAAAAGGACCCAATTGTTCTCAAACAATCAGAGGATAAGGCAAGACAAGGTGCACACAGATTCATTTGCGTCATCCAAACAAACAAGATGAGCAAATAACAATTGGAATGTACCTGCACTTTAAATACCTCACACCTTTTCCTGCCCCATTGGAGCCATCCACACCTCAGAATTTCCCCTCAATGACTACGACAACATTCAAACAATCTGCAGTAAATGTTGGCTCCCCCTCTCCTAGCCGGAATGCAATGTTGGGTCTGATGGATAGGATGAAGAGTTGCCAACAATGGAGTCGAACCCATACCACGTCAAGATCTTACTCCCATCCCCCCTCACCTGAAACCACTGTCCACAAAGAAGCGAAAGGCCCCTCCTCCACCCATGGAGACTATCTGTAAATCTGACTGATATTTACTGGATCTTTTCCAAAACAACTCTTGACACCTATAGAGATCAGGCATTTTTCATCCCAGTAATTACAAGGGACAGAAAGTTGGTCAAAGAGATATGGCACAAAAAAGTAGAACTTCCAACTTTGTGAGAATAAAATGTGAGTCTATCGAACCATTGTCTCCAACTATCTCTGCGAGACGAGCTCTTTTTAATATCAGGTGTAGGAATAATTGTGATCAGAATTATCATCCATCTGCTTCCAATAAAGAAATGCTTTGCCCTGCTCTAGATAACGTGGCAGCCTCCAAGCAGGAGATAGCAAGGACAAAAACGTCTAATCATCATAACTATTAGAACTGCTGCCTGTTAAAGAAATGATGACCACACATGTATTCAGCAATCTTCAACACATGCACACGCACATGAACAAACATGTACACTTTGTTTCCAACTGTTTTGCTTGCCGTCTCCTTTTTGTAACATCCATGTAAATAAGGGGCGTCTTAAAACTAAAAAAAAAATAGAGGTGCTGAGAATAGGATAATCAGGGAGTGGAGTGGTAAATTGTACGAGACACGTTACTCTCCTCGCGAGACTTGAACTGGTGTCTTTGCTTCCTTTTTTGTCCTGTTTAATACATGTCTGATTGGTGAACCTGACATTTACTTGGTCCTTCAGGGGGTTTCCAGGGGCTGAGTCGACGTCCAGGCAAAGACCATGTCCATGGCACTCGAGACCTTTTCTGGGACTGGGCCTCGACTTTGCGTCTGGAGGCTGAGGGTTGACGAGAAGCTGAAGGAAGTAAAGGCATCTCTGGTGAGTAGGAAACTCCCACACTCATGAGGAATGAGTGAATGCACGTCTGGGTGACTGCGGCAGAACCAAACCTCGAGAATACTAGTCCCTATAAAACTGAGAAAAGGGCAAGGTGTGTCCTGTATGTGAGCTCCGTGAAACGTGTGAAACGAATTACCTTAAACAGAACGTAATTTTCACCCTGTTCAGGGGGAATTCAGTATAGTCACCCGAGGTGAACCACTGACTCCAGCAGGGGAAAAACAAATAGCAAAATAGTTGATAAATAGCAAAACATTTGAAACAGAACATCTGGAAAAAAAAATTAATGTGTAAGGACTCGAAGTCTGTAGAAAGCCAATGTCCTACTAAAATAAAACATCTAAATCTGTGGATAACACAATATGACTTTGCTGGCCAGCTCAACATACACACAAAACATATATATATAGTTAACCTGCAGGATAAAATAAAGAGAAACACACACAAAAAGAAAACAAGAAAAAAACTGGACTCAAGATGATGTGAAAACGGCCATAAAAGGTATCACATTTCATAAAGTGAATGTAACATAATTCGTTTAGGGAATGGAAGACTTGAGAAAATCTTAGCACATAAATGGTGTGCAAGTACAACAAATTTGGATGACAGCAAAGTACTTTCTCACAGCAGCAGGGAGTTCAAGGGTTAATATCGCACACTTCTGCTAGATTTAGACAAAAAGCACATTTTTCTGCCATTGGAAGAGCAAAATAAATACAATGAACCATTTGAAGAATATAGAATTGGAATGACTGCATGTTTTTAAGCAAACTGGCATTCCTGAAGATTACACTCCAGGGAGTGTGTATCAAGGGCAATTAAAAAAATGCTCTTCATGCGAATTCAAATAATCCTACAAAACAATGGATTGAAAAACATTGGGTTGACAAACTGACTGGCAGCCTGTAACAATACGTTAACCAAGCACTACACGCAGAAAGAGTGCTACAAAATAAGAAAAAGAAAGTTGACACCTTTCTGACAGAGGAAGGAGAAATTTATGGAACTTTATGCGAAACATTAAATAATTGTGGCCACAGATGAGGACGAGAGCAGCCATCTCCCCATAAAAATGTCACAACTAATGCTCCCAAAATGCAACTTTTTATAATTTGCCCCATACGTTTGTTGGGAAGAGATGACTTGCTGAAACTAGGACTGGGCTTAATTCCCTGTCTGACAGGAAATATAGAAGTTAAAAGAAAAAAAGGAATTACTGGGAGGACAGTTAAATATCTTACAAAATAGGAATCCAGCACTCTATTATTACACCTTAGATATTCCAAACAATCCTCCCACAAGAACAGGAGATTTCTTGCTGCAAACAGCTCGACACATGATTGAACAACCACAAAATGACATAGGAGGTGACTCATTGCATGTGACTATGTGGTATATGTCACGACCCATCAAGACGGAGGTAAGACCCAAATGCAGGAGTCGGAAGACACAAGAGGTAAATCGGGGAAAACGTTTATTATTCCAAGGTAAAGCACCGCTACTCGGGACGTCGGGCATTGAGACCAGGTCTGCGGGCAGGCAGGGGTCGGTACACGGGAGATCGATCAGAGCAGCCAGAAGTATCAAAGGTGTCAGGCTTACGGGGTCGGTCGGAGGACAGATGGAGGTCGGTACACACAGGAATACGATCAGAGATACGGGAGTGCTGGAACAGGGCATGAGTTGCGATGATCTGGCGCCAGACCAGTCGTTCCCATGGTCCTACATACACCAGTGCCAATCAGCCAGCATGAGGTGCAGATGTGCGCCTCACAATCAGCACGAACGCGCGGGCAGCCAGGGCTGGACTGGCAGGACCATGACAGTAAAAGATACTGTAAACTTATAACAGCCCACACCAGACAAACTCATGATTGATTATCTGTACTCAGATGGTATATCAGTCACGGTGGCAGGAACAAGACTGACTGACAAACTAAATGCATTACACAAGGAATGGACACCACCACGCACGTCATTACAAACTTAACAGGAGTGGAAGAGTTTGGGACAATTTGTATTGGTAGTACGAAATGTTCCTGATAGGACAGAAAAGAACCAGATTTGGATTGGGAAGAATAAACTGTATAGACAATATTTTATTGGACAGTCTTAAACAATCTGAGACCAGATACTGCCATATTTACAGTGGTATCACAATCTACACAGACAATACTGGAAAAATAGAGGAATAGTGACAACAACATAGAACAAAGTGACACATGCAGAGCTACTACAAAATTTGCTCATAGCAGTTCAATTACTAAAAGAAATAGTCATATGTAAATGTGCAGTACACACATCAACTACAGACAAAGTGTCATTAGGAAATGAGAAGACCAGGTCTAACCTTCTGAGGGCCTCTTCCACAGATAAAACAGCAAAAGAAGTAGCAGCCAAAACCTTTCTGAGATTAGCTGACCGTGCAACAAATGAAGACATACTTTCAGATGGTGTGTTAAATGCAATAACAAAATTTACCAGCAGAACTAAAAATGTGGAAAAAATAAGGTGCTACATGATAAATTGGGAATTATGTCAGCACAGATACAAAAAAAATTCTACAAAAACATTTTTTACGTGGGCAGCAATCTTGAGCCATGGGAAGTCTCAGGCCTCAACAGGGGGAATGGGAGCCCTGGTACAAAGGCATTACATGATCCATGGATTTAACTTGTATGCAAAAAAAAATTTGTAGGGCTTGTTTGATCTGTGTGCGACATAATCCACAAGGAAATGTGCATCCAAAAAGTGGTCAGTTTCCTCAAGCTACACATCCATCCATCCCTCCATCCATTTTCTTAGCCGCTTATCCTCACATGGGTCGCGGGGAGTGCTGGAGCCTATCCCAGCTGTCAACGGGCAGGAGGCAAGGTACACCCTGACCTGGTTGCCAGCCAATCGTAGGGCACATGGAGACAAACAGCGGCACTCACAATCACACTTAGGGGCAATTTGGACACAATGATAGATTTAGTCTAACTATACATACATTACAAGCACCTAAGGGTCTCATGCCATTCAAAACACTGTTTGGGAGACAATACAAATTACCAATATTTTCCACAAGAGAGATAGACGAATGATGAAGGGAAAAAAAAACTCACACAAGTGGGTCCCTTTTAGGAGTTATTAACAACCCCAAGCAGCTTACAAAATTGCAAAAGGGGGTAACTGAGTTCATTTGTTTATTGTAAGAAATTTATTGGTTTTGAAACCACTGTTAACACAAACAAAACTAATTTGTTTTTAATGGCCACTTGTAAGACAGCTGTTCTCATTCCCACTGCCAAGGTCGCTGTAGTCCGGTTACACATGGGAGTGAGACTGCTGTCATAATGGTGACAAAACAGTTACATGTTGCTGTTGGGTGTTGGATGAAATCGCTCCCTGTTATTTTCATTTTTCTGTTCGAGTGGGACCTGTGGGAACCACTCAAGGTCCCACCCAAAAAAAAAACAAATAAAATGAAATAAAAACACAACAAACTGGATAACTACATACAAAAAACTTATCCAAAAGATTGTGTTGTTTGCACAGATCCAGAGATAATACCAATGCTATTAAGGCCCTGCAGCTCAGTGGTTAGAGCATTGGTTTGGTAAACCAGGGGTTGTGGGTTCGTATCCCACCGGGGTCTCCACTTCCTGAGAAGGGCTGTGTCAGGAAGGGCATCCGGAGTAAAACTTGTGCCAGACAAATATGTGCGTTCATCTGAGATGACACGCTGTGGCGACCCTGAAAGGGACAAGCCGAAAGAAACTTACTTACTTTTTCTGTGTACCCATTAACTTCTTTTGAAAAACAAAAAACATTGTTTTCTAATTTCGTGTCACTAGGAAATTTCACATGCATAAATTTGATAGGACTGGAAACAAATTGGGAAATTTATCAGCATTGATGTCTAAAACCATTTTTGTGCCATTGTCATGGTGGTGGAGCAGTAACTGTCTTTTTGAATTTTTTTTTACGCCAGATGCCTTTCCTGACGCAACCCTCTGCATTTATTTGGAGAGAGAGCTGGAGCCAATCCCAGCTCACGTAGGGCAGCGGCAGACTACACCCCGAAGTGGTCGCCAGCCAGTCGCAGTGCAGATGTCGACATCATCACTGAGCGGGAATCGACCACACGCTGCCTTCACTCAAAATGTCCCTCTGAGGGAAACCCAAACGACAACGTGGCCCGCAAGAGAAATGAGTCTGACACCCCTGCACTACACCATCAGAAAAAAAATGTAACAAGTTACTGTGCTTTAATAACTTTATTACTGCCATTTGTCTATACGTCCTATGTCTATTTGTGAATTAACATCTACTGTACATGCAGTTTTACTCGAACACTGGCATAGACTGAGCAAGAGCTGAATGACAAAATAGCAGAAACACATGGATACACCTTACACACTGTAAAAGGTCATCTCAGCTGGGTCACCCAAAGGGAAAGGTGAGCAAAGTCCAGCATACGGTGGGTGCAGATTCATAGTATCTGAAAATACCTGGTGAAGATTTAAGACACTTGACTCATTGAGGGTGACTTGGTCAACATGACTTCAAAATGGCTAAATAATATGGTAGCATGTTGGGCTGCAACATTGACAGCCGTAATGATATTTTTGTTCATATGCTACTTTTTGGACACCTGTAAAGCTGACAAAAATATATAACAACAGAACCAATAATTATACACAGTCAACTATGCCTATGACACGTAAGATAAAGAGGCACAACCTCATTTCTAATAAAATTCGTAAACAACTATGCGGGAGTCACCGAGGCATGAGGGGAGGACTCCATGTGTGCCTCCCAATGAATCAGTTAAGCACTTTTTCAATTCTTTGGGTTCTAATTGCTGAGGATTCCATCTCTGGGCTTATGCTAAAGGAAACCCCCATTTTCTTTTCACCATTTGCCAATTTAATGCTACCATAAACCCGAATGCCATACAAAAGAGTACGTATACTATGGAGGGAGTATTTTAACCGAAAATGCCTGAGGAACAATTTTTAATTATTATTGTCTTTTTTTTTAGCAAATAGGAAAAACTGGTTGTTATTAATGTAGAATGCAGCTAACAAGGTAAACTATAGTTACATCACATGCATGGGCCCTAGGCTACTAATGCGTGTCATTCCAGCAGAAATCCCAACACAGTGTACCCTGGAGGTAATGACTAAAACAACTCCTAACACCACTTGTCAGAAATAGAAAAGTGTTTATCCAACAACTAAGGTAGTACATGATAAACTGATATTTTCTACTAATGTTGCATTGGCTAATTTCTCCTGTGTTAGCTTTACAGGGACAGATTTTAAGGTGGGAAGTCTCAACAAAACATGGTGTCATGATATCCATCCGCAAAATGCCCCACTGCTCCCATGCAACGATTTGTTGTGGTGGTGTGTTGGTCAAAAGTTGTATGACACACTGATAAATGCAGCAGGAATGTGTGCACTGGTATCACTGCTCTTATCTGTGACTTTTTTTTACATCCAAAGCAGAGGATATACAATTGGCCGCATCCATCTATGGACCTCCCCTTGGGTTCTCCAGAACGCGAAGGTCCTTTTAGAAAGATGGAGATCCGACATACATTGATCCAAATGGCATCCCAACGCCGTACCAGATGAGTACAAGTTGGTTAACGAGATTGCTGCAGGATGGGAATGCATAACTCTGAATAAAAACATTGACAGAATCAACTACATACATTACAATGTACAGAAACTGGGTAATTATACGGAAGCAGGCTTTATTGCCATTAGGGAACAACCAGCTGCCACCTCACTCATGACGTTCCAGAACCGCATAGCGGTCGACATGCTCCTGGCCAAGAAGGGTGGCGACTGCTCAATGTTCGGTGACAAGTGTTGCTTCTTCCAAATATCACAGCACCTGATGGGTCACACACAAGGGCCATTCAAGGCCTCCGCACCCTGAACCACAAGATGAAGGAGCACTCTGGTGTAAACATATCAGCCTGGTCTGAGTGGTGGGGGAAAAAAAAAGTTTGGCAAATCTAAAAATTTGGTGTTCTATGTCCTTGTTTCTATAGGTGTTTGCAGCTATTCTTGCATTGTGTGGATGTTGTTGTATTCCCTGCATAAAGGCATCACTGAACCAACTTATAACCACTGCTATTGCCCCGACAAATTCAAAATTGGCAGAAATATGTCTACTATTGGCACAACAGGGTAATGACAGTGATATTGTTGACCACGATGATGGCATTATGACTTCTCGTCCAGAACTGTTCTCTGATCCAGAAGATTACAAGTAATTAGTACTATATTTTCCTCCGAGTGTAACTGTTTGTTTTCGTAAATATGACTCTGTAGAATAAAGCCGAAAGGGTGATCTATTATATGATGAGGATTTGAGCTCATGTATGATAAACAGGAGGATAATGTAGAAATAATTGTAAATATAATTAATTAACGGTTTCTGCCTACAATGAAGAAATGCTTTGCTCTGCTCCAATTCAGTTACTGTTCCTGCCTGCAATGAAGAATGCTTTGTTCTGCCTGCAATGAAGAATGCTTTGCTCTGCTCTAGAAAACGTGGTAGCAAATGTAGGATAAACAGGGGGGAAATATAGGAATAATTGTGATCAGAATTATACATCTGCTTCCAATAAAGAAATGCTTTGCTCTGCTCTAGATCACGTGGCAGCCTCCTAGCAGGAGATGGCAAGAACAAAAACATCTAATCATCAGAACTATTAGAACTGCTGCCTGTTAAAGAAATGATGACCACACATGTATTCAGCAATCTTCAACACATGCACATGCACATGAACAAATATGTACACTTTGTTTCCAACTGTTTTCCTTGCCGTCTCCTTTTTGCAACATCCATGTAAATAACGGGCGTCTTAAAACTAAATAAATAGATGTGCTGAGGAGAGTATAATCAAAGAGTGCAGTGGTGAATTGTACAAGACAGTTCCTCTCCTTGCAAGACTTAAACTGGTGTCTTTGCTTCCTTTTTTATCCTGTTTAATGAATGTCTGATTGGTGAAGCTGACATCAGGTCACTGGGTAACAAATCAATGTTGATTAATGACATCATTACAACCTATGATCTGGACTTTTTGTTATTAAATGAAACATGTTTAACAGAAAGTAGCCGTAATACCATTTTAAATGAGGCAACACCAGCAAATTTTAAACAGAGAGAAAAGGTGGTGGTATTGCTGTTATTTTTATTATTTCAATGTAAAGAAATTATACTGGTTTTTAATAGCTGTGACTGTTAGTTAAAGGTGAACCAAAGGTTATCAATTTAATAATTTATAGACCTCCATGATTCAATGGAAAATTCATGGAGGATTTTTCAGAACTGCTGTCAGTTATTTGTACTGAGTACAACTAATTTGGGCAGCACGGTGGGTCTGCTGGAAAGCATTGGCCTCACAGTTCTAAGGTCCTGGGTTCAATCCCGGACCCACCTGTGTGGAGTTTGCACGTTCTCCCTGTGCCTGCGTGGGGTTTCTCCGAGCACTCCAGTTTCCTCCCACATCCCAAAAACATGCAACATTAATTGGACACTCTAAATTGTCCCTAGGTGTGATTGTGAGTGCGGCTGTTTGTCTCGATGTGCCTTGCAATTGGCTGGCAACCAGTTCAGGGTGTACCCTGCCTCCTGCACGTTGACAGCTGGTGAGGATAAGCGGCAAAAAGAAAATGGATGGATGGGTATTTTTTACCCAGGTGTAAAAGTGGAAATTGCCAGCCAATGCCTTCTCAGAGAGAATGCCGCTGGTGTAAGGAAATTACAGAAACCGCACGGAAGTTGGATGGAAGCACCTTGGCTTGCCTTGTTAACCACAAAGGCTTTCACCCAGTCTGCCTAACCCCATTTGTATTGGAGACAGCCTGGCATGTCTTTCAATACGATTATGGCATAAACGTCTTCACAGGAGAAAAACTTGAACTAAATTGCCAAGTGGCCACCAGACAGTCGGTGAGGTGGTGTTGATAACCCCTCGGCAAGAGCAACAGAGTTGTGAGACCATCATGTGCTGTGCAGATTAAATCGATGGATGGACAACTATGTTGTCATAACAGGGGATTTAAACATTCATGTTGACAATAACGTGAAAAAAACATCCCAAAGAACTTTCTGCAATACTAGGCACATTTGAACTCTCTCAACATATTAAGAGTCCAACTCACACTGAAGGTCACGTCTTAGACCTGGTCATCTCTAAGGATGTTGAAATTCTATCAACTGACATTAAGGATATGGCTATCTCTGACCTTTTTTGTGTATTTTTTTAATTACAGATTCTGCCGAACATTCACGTACATAGATCAGTACTGCCACTAAATTTATGGAGATTGTGACTCTGCCACAGACCATGAATGCTGAGACATGCTGACTGTTGATGAACTTTTGGACAATTTCACCTTGAAAATGACAAATGCCATGAACCATCCTGAGGCGACCTACAACACTGTAGTGGAGCACAGTGATGGTCAAGTGATCTAAATCAGAGTGTGGGGAAACAGAACGCAAGTGGAGGAAAAACTAAACTCCAAATTGACCTCTACAGACAGTGGCTTTGTAACTTTAACCAAGAGTTAGTCAGCGCTAGACAGCAACACTTTTCTAAAATAATCAGTCAAAACCTCAACAATACTTTTGCTCTGTTTGCTGTGGTTGACCAGCTCACAACACCTTTGAATCAGATAGATCCAGAACTCGTAACAGCTGACAAATGCAATGAGTTTGGCTGTTATTTTAGAGAAAAAATACAATCCATCAGGTCAAATGTCAGCACAAATCAGCAAAATGATAAACTTTTACAGATAGTTTTACAGATTTTACAGCTGAAGTCACCCAGGGATAACTATTAACTTGTCAGAATTTGATACAGTTGACCAAAAAACTGCAGAAAAAACTTTTCAGCAGTTGAAACCATCGATGAGCTGTCTCGACACAATACCATCTGACTTTTCAAAACTATTGTGAAGTCAGTGCTACCTGATTTACAGCATATAATCAATTGCTCACTTGAGTCTGGCGTGTTTCCCAAAGCTCTTCAAGGAGCTGCAGTTAAAGGAGAAGTCGGGTTCATTTGGATTAACAATGTATCCAATTGGTCATGTCATATGTACTGTACCAGAAAATTTGATTTTAATCTTCTATCATTTGAAGGTGTTTTGAGAAGATTTTTATTGCCAATTACGAATTTTCATGGGCGCCACCATTTTGGCAAGTCACATGACCTACGTGCGCAGCTGTGACATACTACGTGTCCCAACCAAGAAATCATCGCCAGTTTGGAGTATCTTCACATGCGGTACCACCACGATCGGGCATTGTAAAATACCTTACTGTATCTCGAAAACTTTGCCATAACTTGGATAGAAATAATCCGCGAAATGTGCAGTGGCATGTTCTGCCCAGTCAGAAAAAGAATCATTTAAGGACCGGAAACCGGAGTGCCCGTAGAAAACCTACACAGGCACGGGGAGAACATGCAAACTCCACAATTCTTCACACACACACAACTCTACAAATAAAAAAAAAAAGCTCCACCTTTCCCACAATATAAGGCCAATCTTTCACTGATGGGTTCTAACATCCGTCATGACCACGAGTGCTGTCCTCAGTGGAGCCCTCCACTGGCTGGTCTAAACGCACTCCAAAAACTATAGGATGAATAAATGGTGTGTCCCGCACATCGGCCTGCGTGAAGTCAGACTTGTGTCATTCCCATCCAAAGAACCACACGAATATTCAACATTATTCACAGCCACAGGTTCAAATGTGTATGGGCGCATTCCTCCGTCTTCCCGAGAAACCGATATTGCTATTTCTTCATGAGATGAGGATAAATCGGAGAAATCGTCGCTGGCCATAATTGTTTCCCAATGTAAGCGAGCCTTTGTTGGGCCACGTTATACATTCGCGCACGTAGGTCATGTGTCTTGCCAAAATGGCAGCGCCCATAAAAATTCGTAATTGCCGATAAAAATCTTCCCAAAACACCATTAAATGATATAGGATTAACCTCAAAATTTCAAGGTACAGTGCATATGACGTGACCTATTGGATACATTGTTAATCCAAATGAATGGACTTCTCCTTTAAGCGTCTTCTAAAAAACAGAGCATTGTTACCATTTTAGCAAGCTATAGACCCATCTCAAATCTCCCGTTCATAGCCAAGATTCTTGCGAAAGTTACATTTAATCAACTCAGCAATTTCTTGATTTTAAATGGACAATTTGACAAATTTCAATCAGGTTTACGAACTCATCACAACACAGAATCTACTCTTATCAAAGTGCTAAATGTTATATTGAATCCTGACTCAGAAAATGTTTAAATTTTGGTCTTGTTGGATCTCAGCGCAGCTTTTGATATGGTAGATCATCATATACTGCTGAACAGGTTGGAAACGTGGGTAAGACAAAATGGAACGGTCCTTAAAGGGTTTAGGTCCTACCTGGAGGAAAGGAGCTACTTTGTAATCATACGAAGAGCTCAATCTCAACAAATGGCAATTGGGGTCCCTCAAGGGTCAAATTTTGGACCTCTCCTGTTCAGCCTTTATATGCTACCTTTGGGTCAAATTCTTCAAAACTTAAATTTTGACAATCATAGCTATGAGGATGACACAGTTATGTTTAGCAGTGTCTCCAGATGACTACAGTTAAATTGAGGTATTGTGCCACTGTCTATAGCAGATATCTGGAACTAAATCACAACAAAACTGAGATAATTGTTTTTGGCAATAAAGAAAAAAGGATTGCTGTGAGTAAACACCTGGACACTCTGTTTAAAAAAACAAAGACCAAGTCCAAAACCTTGGTGTTCCGATTGATGACAACCTGATTTTAAACAATCATATCAAATAAATCACAAAAACTTCCTTCCTCCATCTGAAGAACATATGTATGTGTCAAGCAGACCAGTAAAAGCTCATCTGTGGTTTTATCTTTCATATTATTTTATATAGACTTGACTACTGTAATGGTTTTCTGACTGGACTCCCCCAAAAGAGTATTAAACAGCTGCAGCTCATTCAGAATGCTGCAGCTCGCGTTCTGACCAAAACAAAGCGGCCAGAGCATATAACTCCAATCCTAAAGTCCTCGCACTGGCTTTTTGTCAGCTTTAGAATAGATTTCAAAGTTCTGCTACTGGTCTATAAATTACTAAATGATTTTGGTCCTGAATACATGAAAGAAATGCTTGCGGAATAAAAACCCAGTAGAGCTCTGAGATTGACTGACTCAGGTCAAATTGTGGAACACAGGGTCCAAAGCAAACATGGTGAAGCAGCATTTAGCTATGATGCCCCACACAAATGGAATAAGTTGCCAACAGAGGTGAGGTAAGGCCCAAGTGTGAATGTTTTTAAGTTCAGGTTGAAAACTTCTTTTTTCTCATGCTTTTTACAGTATATCCGCTATTTAATCATATTACTTTCACACTACATGGTTTTAATTATCTTTTTTTAATAAATTGTCATTTTCAGTTTTATCCTGTTTTAAATGTTTTATGTCTTTGTATTCAAATGCTTTTAATCATGTAAAGCACATTGAGTTACGTTGTGTATGTGTCAGAGATGTTCCTAGAAAAACAGCTAAGACAAGCCTGAGGACTGTAGAGAGTGAACTCAAACCAACCAAGATTGTCTTTTCGTGCACGGGACAGACGGAGGACTCACTGTGAGACTGCGCTACCTCAGACTGCCAAAGTGGTAGTCCCTGTCTGCTCTTTTTTATTGCATTCTCAGGTCAAAGGGTTACATGGTTACACAGTGAAAATGCTGACACAGATGGCTACACCAAAAGCACACGAAGACTAAGGTACATGTTTCTTCAAGGCCGCAAGAGTGTCCTGATAAACCCACAAGAGAAAAAGCAGGGCATTGTTTAAAAACATGTTTATGGCATTTGGGGGTATCCTCCTGCGGTAGAAGGGCGTTATCTCCTCCCGGTGTTGAGGAGTATCTGCTTAAGATCAGAAAGGATCATGCTGAGGCCAGGATGGAGACATCGGTTCCCAGTCTTCAGGGGCATCAGCTTGAGGTTGGCAGGGGGGCATAGATTCCCAGGTGTCACTGGGTCACACTTTAAGACACGCACGCAGCTTATAAAGACAAAGAGAGCAATTCAGACTAAGACTACCAAAAACAAACGCATGATAAAACAATCCTAACAGCAACGAAAGTAGTAATGATATACTTTTACCATGATAACTAAAATAGTAATATCATATCTTTATCAGTATGAAATGCGCTATGCAAATAAATTAGCTTTGCTTTCATCGAGTCCACCAATTCTGAGTCCATCATCCAAGAAATCGAGCTCATCGTAAAAATGTATACCCACTAAAGAAGAATTTCTGAGATAAAGGGAAATGTGTGGTTGGTGGTCGACAAGCTTCATGTCAACGGGCAATCATTTCAAGTTTCTAACATCACACCCTGGCTATTCTTGATTAGTACTTGATTTGTTCACGTTATTCCGTATCATTCTTCTATGTCAACTTAAGTAAACAAAAACGTAATCACTCATGCCAGCAGCATGAACCTTCACTCCTATCTTTCTGTTCTTCTGTTCTGCTTGGTTTCCCATGCACTGAACACACAAGTCACCCAAATCTTCCCTTGCGCACCACAATTCACCATTGCCCCATTTTCAGTGTGTTTGTTATTCGACCATGTGCTCTGGCATCAAAGGACTTTAAGAGTATCTTACACACCTTGTCTAAAAAAAAATGTCAATCGGATAACAAAAAAATCTTATGATAGTAGTCATAAATGCAACAAAGAATGCATAGTTCTAGATCTATTTAATATGATAAACAAAACCATTTTATGTCACATTTCACTTTCCCGTCTTGGAATGTAAATGGCAATTGTCCTTACCGTACTCATCATGATAAACGCACCTTACTCAATCAGAAGAAAAATGCGTCATTGATTTTAATTTTACCGTTTTTTTTTTGTTTTTTTTTTTGGGGGGGGGGGTATAACTGCAGACAAAGAAAAGTCTCAATAATAGTCAATAAAAGATTACATTTTACAATAACTAGTGCAGTTGTGGATCCAGAAGGCAGATATATATTTGTACAGGCCACAATATTCAACAGGTTTGATATATTTGTCAGTGTATATGCTCCAAATAAGAAGATCCAATATTTTTTCACATAGTTTTTTCAGACTTGTTAAACTGATCAGCCAACTCTATAATTATTTTGGGATGAGATTTTAATTTTACATTAAACCCACAAATAAATGCAGCCCTACGGGGGCACAATGGTGAACAACGCTCGCCCCCGGCACTGCTAACCTGCAGGGCGTCAGTGGAAATTCAGCTATTGTGGGTCGAAGACAAAGAAGAGGAAGAAAGCGTTTGGAGAAGAAGAAGAGGAATGCACAGAGCCTGCAACAGAGTTTGAATGTTGGGACTTTGACAGGAAAAGCTCAGGAGTTGGTTGACATGATTAGAAGAAAGGTTGATAAATTGTGCCACAAAGAGAGCAGGTGGAAAGGTAGTAAGGCTAACAGTTAAGGAGCAAGGTTACATTAGTTTAGTAGTAGATGGCCTCAGGATCCCCCCAGAAGAGCTGGAAGAAATGCCAGGAGAAAGGGAGGTCAGGAAGCTAGTTCCCCCGCTACCCGACCCAGAGAATAGGTAGAAAATCGATGGATGGATGGATGAATGGCTGGATTAGGAGACTGGGTGGTGTGTGTCTGTGTTCCAGCAAACAGGCGATCACGCTTCTCAGCCACCTTGGTAAAGTCGATTCGGGATTTCTGGAGATGCAGGTCCATCTGGAAGTATCTCAGATTCAGGAGAGGGAGTGTAGTTTTCGTTCTAGTCGTGGAAAAGTGGACTAGCTTTACACCCTCTGTAATGTCCTTGGGGGTGTACGGGCGTTTGCCTAAGCAGTCTACATGTCCTTTGTGGAATTGGAGACGGCATTAGACAGTGTCCCTCAGAAAGTCTCGTGGAGGGTGTTTTGAGAGTTTGTCATACTATAACCCAGGCAATAAGTTGGATTCAGTTCCAGTAAGGTTGGATTTCGCCAAGGCTGCCCTTTGTCACCAATTCTGTCAAACTTTTATGGACAGAATTGGCAGAAGACACAGAGAAGGTTTGTCCTAGTGGGGTTGCCATCGTTTTGTGTGGCAGTCAATGTCCACAGACGCACAAGAGTCGAACGCCATATAGTGTCAGAATAGCCAATTATGAAAACGCTTTTGACAAAAGTCGATCAAAGAAAAAAATATGAGTACGAAAGTTTTCAACAAGAATGGACAGCCTTTGTGGAGAGGGAGGGTTCTGCTGTGAGTCTAAATTCTTTATTAAAATAAAGAGATGGGGAGTATGCTAAAGCATTCGTACTTGAATGATGAATATAAGACATGCTTTATCGGCAAGAACTGTTCACCATCGTACCAGCATGATGGCAAATCAAATTGAATTATGTTTGATTAAGGGATAGAAGTCTCAACACCTGCATGAAGCTGAATGAAACAGACTATAAAGCCATCAGCAAAACCATGCAGCACCAGAAAGTTGTATTTATGGTAAGAAGTTCTTTTGTCGTCATTGGTTAGAAGCAATCCATCCATTTTCTTAGTCACTTATCCTCACGAAGTCATGGGAGTGCTGGAGTCTATCCCAGCTGTCAATGGCCAGGAGGCAGGGTGCACCCCGTAGCTGGTTGCCAGCCAATCACAGGGCACATAGAGACAAACAGTCACACTCACAATCACACCTAGAAGCAATTTAGACTGTTAATGTTGCATATTTTTGGAATGTGGAGGGAAACCAGATTGCCCATAAACCCACGCAGGCACGGGGAGAACATGCAAACTCAACAGTCGGGTCCAGGATTGAACCTGGGACCTCAGAACTGTGAGGCCAATGCTTTACAGCTGAGCCACCATGCTGCCCTCTTTGGTTAAAATATTTAAAATAAATCTGAGACTTAATCTATCGATCTGGGTAATCTAGGAAGGGGCTCAGTGAAGAGCTGCTGTTCCTCTGCATCGAGAAGGGCCAGCTAAGGGGATTCTGAGATAACCTATTTTGGATACATCCTCTGCACCTTTCTGCTGAAGGGTTCTGGGCATATTTAACCGGGTGGCTACCCAGAACACGCTGGAGAGACCGTCTCCAACCTCGGCATCCCTTGTGGAAATGCTGGAAGAAGTGGCTGGGGAGCTGGAAGAAGTGGCTGGCGAGATTAGAGTCTTGGTTTGTATGCTCAAACTGCTACGCTCATGACCCGACCTCGGAAAAGCAGAAGAGAATGTAACAACATTTTCAATAAATTGGTGTTTATTGTACCAGCACGGTGGCTAAACTGGTTATGGCCCCGTCACACCATGACGTTCTGGCCAGCGTCCTATAGCGTTTGAGGAAACGGTCACCCATGGTCGCTGGGATAGCTCCAGAGGAGCATTGTTTCCACGCCAGTGAACGTCAATGATCGCTGGGAATCGGCGGAGAACGGCGGTCCAGAAAAAAAGTTTTGAACATGCACAAAAGTTCTCACCGAGACCAGCGTTCATCAACGTTTAATTTTAAACACTGCAGAACGTTCAATAACATCTGGGGAACGTTTGACTAAGGTTCGTCAAGCGTTGCACGCGTTTGCCTATCGTTAGTCAGTCGTAACTCTAGCTTTACTTGGTTGTTACTTAATCGTTTGCTTTGCAGTGAACGACTCACTGGCAACCTGCCAACGCCCACTGAACAATCCCCTAGCGCACACAGCGTGTAACCAAAGTGAAACGAACCTCGTTTGGTGTCCATTGAGCGTCATTTGAGCGTTTCCCGAACTTCCATGCATATGGGTATAGAAACCGATGCTTTGTAAAAGCAAGGTCCATTTAATATTAAGCTACAGTAGAGAGCACCTACTATGGAAGATCCAGAAAGCAGCAGTTCGTTTTCGCGGAAAAACTCTAGACTATCCTCAACAGCCCGGTCCAGGATCCTGCAATCCTTTCTCTGCTTCTTTTGTCTCTTTGTCGTTCCGTCCTCACTGGGGTTTGCAACCTGTTTAGGGTCCTCAGGGGGTGTCACATGGTGCGTGACTTCGCAGACGTGCTCTTCCTCCTGCTGTTGTTTTTCCTCCAAACACATTGCTCGTGATGAAAGAGCATTAGCTTTCTTACTAGCAGCGCTAGTTGAAGTCCGCGCCCTAACTTTTTTTCTTCTTGGCGGCATGATGCTCACTGTTCTAACTCACGACAACAACTGAAGTGACTGAACTCTCCAAGGTTTTAGTGCTGGTTCCACTGTAAAAATTACACGCCAGCAAAACGCTTTTCTGTCGTTATTCACCCATTGGCCACACGCTCAACACACTCGTCGTACGTTGACAAATCGCTCGTTGCGCCCCAATGACGCGTTTGCACACGCTAATGGTTTTTAGGGGTATCTTATTTGGTCGCTGCTACACATTTTTTGTGCGTTAATCACACGCCACATGTGTCATCCACGTTTGAGAACGCTGAAAAATAGAACAACTGAAATGTTCAGAGGACGTTGTCCAGAACAGAACATGGTGTGATGGAGCCTTTAAGCGTTGGCCTCACAGTTCTGAGAAGCTGGGTTTGATCTCGGACTTGTCTGTCCTCCCACATCCCAAAAACATGCGACATTAATTGGACACTCTAAATTGCCCCAAGGCGTGATTTTGAGTGCGGCTGTTTGTCTAGATGTGCCCTGTGATTGGGTGGCAACCAGTTCAGGGTGTACCCCACCTTCTGCCCGTTGACAGGTGGGATAGGCTCCAGCACTCCCCGCAACCCTCATGAGGATAAGCAGTGGAGAAAATGGATGGATGGTGCTTATTGTGGCGGCATTGACCTCATAGTTCTGAGGAACAGGGTTCAAATCCCGGCCCTGCCTGTGTGGAGTTTGCTTGTTCTCCCTGCACCTGGGTAGGTTTTCTCCAAGCACTCAGGTTTCTTCCCACATCCCAAAAACATACTTTAAATGGAGACTCTAAATTTCCCCTAGGTGATTGTGAGTGTGACTTTTTGTTTTGTCTTTATGTGCACTGCAATTGGCTTGCAACCAATTCAGGGTGTACCCTGCCTCCTGTCCGATGACAGCTGGGATCGGCTACAGCACTCCCACGACACTTGCAGTGATAAGCGGGTCAGAAAATGGATAGTGTTTATTGGTACGTTTGTGGCTACACGTTAGAGCAACTGGTTAGAGCGATGGGCTCACAGTTCCAAAGACCGGGGTTATAAATCTCACCTGTGTGGATTTTGCATGTTCTCCCCATGCCTGCATGGGTTTTCTCCATGGACTCCAGTTTCCTCCCACATCCCCAAAAATGCATTATTTGGGGAATCTTACTGGTACTTTATCTGCCAACTTGAAGACTGTAAGTGATAGATTGAATTGGGCTGAATCTGTCACAAGTAAGCCAGTTTTGCAACAGATTCCTCAAAATTGAAATGTGCTGCCAGCGACCACCTTTTTTCTGAGAAGTTTTTGCAGCAGCTTTCATAATTCAAACACTCTTGCGAGCAATTTAGTTCTGGATGTTCATCTTGTTTCGTGTATAAGAGAAGTGGTATATGCTCCGCGTCCATCTCCTCACAAAGCTCCTCAAAAAGGCGCTAGTTAAGGGCATGTGCTGGGCCTTTTCCCCTTCGAAAAGAAACTTTCCAAATACGTCTTTTTTAGTCATTTTGCTAGCTTGTAGGGGTAAATTTCGTGCTCAAATTTTGCTCAAGTGACTGAGATGTAACCAGCAGAATCTGGTCAATGAATACAAGGGAACTAATTACTTCTTTGGCGGTCCGGTACCAGTGGATCCATGGACTAGTACCAGTCCGCAGCCCAGTTGTTGGGGACCACCAGACTATTGCAGTCCCCCAACCCTCATGAGGATGAGCAGCTAAGAAACTGAATGAATGAATGTTACCTTTGTCATTAATTGGAGACTTTGAATTGTCCGATGGCGAGCGTGAATGGTTGGTTGTTTTTATGTGCCCTGCAATTGGGTGGCAACAAGTTCAGGGTGTGGCACTCCAGTACTCCTGCGGCCCTTGCGAGGATAAGCTGCTCAGATGATGAATGGATGGATGTTACTTCTGTCAGATTCATGATATTTCTGAAGGAATTCCGTCATTTACAGAGGTGTATCAACAATTTTATCCATGTGTACATATTGCTGTATGCTGTCAAGCATTTCCTTAAAGGTGGTGTTGTCCATTATATGGATTTTACTTCACTGTTCATCATTCATCCTAAAAAAAAAAAAAAAAAAAAAAAAAAAAAAAAAAAAAAAAAAAAATCACCCATTTCTCAAACACAAGCCATCTAAACGGACAATATTAATTCAAAGTGTTGGAGCAGGGAGACAACAGTGAAACTTCCTGTAACATTGCAGCAAATCAAAATCATGTGATATTTGGCACAGGAGTTTATCATTGTGAGAATAAATGCAGTTTATATCAAAAAATCTCTCATAAGCAAACTGAGCTTCAACATTTAAAATAGATGTGAATCTCTCAAAATGCCATTTTTCCTCTGAAAAACACAGCTTTTACAGGTCTTAACATAAAAAATAGCAGTGGATTAAAAAAAAAAAAAAAAAAAAAAAATCGAAAGTATAGCAGACAAGAACCCACTGTGTTCAATGCATCTGAGAGAATTTTGGATGTAGAGTCCTGCAAGCTCCTTGGAGTGTTGTGTTATCTGGATCGGTGGTTAGCAAGCAGGAAATCTTTGTCTTTGCAAGTCAGGAAAAGTTTGAGGCTCCTGAGGGACCCGCCAGCAGAGTAAAAGGCCCAAACACCCATTAGGAACAAGATAATGTATGTGGGAACCAGGCTGGCAACATACTCTGGGTTCTGGAAGGTCTGTGAGAGAAGAGGTATAAAAACGCTTATCAGTAATATATAGAAAGATGCCACATCATTCAATTACAACTGCGTAGGCAACCAAAAGAGTTTAATAGATGTTACCATATTTACTACATGACAGGAGTAAAGCAAGGTTTAAAAAAAAAAAAGAAAAAACACACTGCTGGCATTATGACACAGTGCAGTATACAAACTATCGTCAAAATAATACCGCTGAATTGATCTGACTGACAAGACAATGCAAAAACTGAAAACAAATCAATAATTGTAACAAAAAAATGACTATTTTTACCTCTTCAATAAATTACTATATTCTCGCTAGGACAGTATTTAATGGTTTGTTGAGTTTTAGTTAAAATTTGCTAGTGGTGCACCGAAAAATAAATAAATAAATAAATAAATAACTTGGCAGCCCAAAGTCAAAAGCTGAAACACTGAACTAGCTTAGCAATAAAATGACCGTAATTTCTCAAAAATAATGTGCAAATTTTTCCAAAAATATTTTCAAAAAGTTAAGAGTGGATTATATTTAGGTATGGATTAAAAATAAAAAAACAATCACTTTGTAGTCGTATACAGGTACATAGTGGTAAAAAATGTATACATATACTGTACATTTCGATATGATTCGATCTCTTATGTTACACATTTATATATATTATGGTAATGAGCGCTCCAACATGAACTCTATGATCTACTCACCAATCTTACATTTTATGATTGTTAGCGTAGCATGCTTGTTGCTACTGCACCAAAGATCAGAAACGACTGCCCATCAGTTTGTTTTAACTTAAACTAAGACAAAAAATGTCAACTACAACGGCTAGTTGTGCAACTGCTTTTAAAAGAAATGTCACTCGTGCCGATGATGCCGCCAACCCGGAAATCGTGCTGCAGTACGAAACAATGACAGCTTGCCTCAATGGCTTCAGGTGACTATCAAAACAACGTGAGCTCAAACTACGTAATGCGAGCGTCATGGGGACACAGGAGCCCGCACACAATTGAAATGCTCGCTTTTTTAAAAATGTGCTCATTACTATAGTTTCTGCAAAGTTTGAATTTGAGCTCACGTTGTTTTGATAGCCACCTGACGCCATAATGAAAGATGCTACAGATTGGAGCCCAACAGAGGGGGAGAGGTTGCGCTGCGCAACCCAAACTCTTGGGATGGAAAAAAAAAAAGGTTTCAAGTCTTCAATGGTGAGTTCCACAGCAATGCACCAAAGGTAGCTGCTATGGATCATCTTCACAATGTAGACGAGTCAGATGCTTTTTTTGAAGGCTTGGCCAAAAATGTGTAATGTAGTGGATAAACTACTCTATGCACCAATGTTTTATGCACAAATATTTAATGCGGTGTTTAATAAATAATGTTAAATAGATTAGATTTTCAAGACTGTAATATGTGTTAATAGTATTAAAATGTTGTGCCATCAATGAGCAATTATTTCAATTGGTTGAGGGATTCTGTTCTGACAATTACAGGGACGAGGACAAGCGTGTCCTGTGGTCTGTCCTGAGATTATATTACCGCTACATCAGCACATGCACAATGATTATTATTAATGATTGTTGTATGGACAGTTTTTTGAAAAACAATACAAGTACAAACTTAAAATATAAATACAGAGCATTCCTAATATTCTGAGCATATGGGTAGTGGCAAATTGGTGGTAAGGATTGTACATAAGTAGAAGGGTTTTCAGAGATTTCTTTAGGTCATCTTTGGGGGTGGCCATTATACTTCAGGACGTATTATACTCGAGAAAATACGGTAATCAAATGTTATTCTTTAAGCCCTTTTCATACAAGAAGATTCAACACAGAGCACTTTACATGGACTAATATATAAAAATTAATTCAACCCAACAATTATAAATTTTAAAACAAAGCTAATTATGATGTAAATTCCATTTCATGGCTACGACAGTAAATCTGCCAAACTGAAGAAATTAATTTTCAGAACAATTTTTCCCAACTCCCATATTTTTAAATGAAGTCAGGAACAATACCTCGAGTTCTTAGAGTATATTATTTATTTTCATTTCATTTATTTGGATCCCTACCAACTTTGTCTAATGCTATCTCAAATTCTCCTTGGAGTCAGCATCCACCATTGCCATCTTGACAATGTCATACACCATAACAAAAAACAAACAAAAACACAACAATTACAACACATTTTAATACATTTATTGTATCAAACTTATGTCAGACACATTTGGAGCCAAGTGTCTTCTTTGCATGTTTTTTTTGTATTTATTGTGGTCCACATTGGTGGTGAAATGGTGCTAATTTGCTCATTGTGGGACTGATAAAGTTATCCAATAAAGACATTTTTAAATAATGGCTTCATTTTCTCAAGTGACATAGCAGAGGTGGCTAATTTGTCTCTGGTCTTTGTACAGCATAGTAATGTATATAACGGAATTTTTCTGTACAAACATGCACTAATTTGCCTACAATTTTACTCTTCACAGTTGGCTAATCTCTGCTATTACCCTGTTTCAGACAGACGCGCGTGACAAGTGTACTGTACTAATCAATTTTGGTGTTTTGTGACATTATGTGATAGCTTAGCGATTACCATGGTGTTCCCATCTATGTTGTCTTAACCTTAGTTGAATTATTATAGTAAAAAAGATGTTTAACTTTGCTAATGTTTGTTACCAGTAGTTTATTTAATGCATGTTACCATTTATGTTTATTTCACATAGCCCGAGCTGAATAAGTACTGAACACATCATTTTCTCACTAAATATACAGTATTTCCAAAAGGTATTATTAAATGACATGAAAATTTCACCAGATGTAGTAATCCCTTCATACAAAGTACAATAAATAAGTTCATAAGTTGTGTCATGAATGCTCTCGCTCCTGTTAAACCTAAGACCATCTATCAAACCATTGTCTCCAGTTATCTCCGCGATACTCGCTCTTTTCAATATCAAGTCACTGAGGCATAGATCAATATTGATGAAGGATTTTATAACAACCTATAATCTGGACTTTTTGTAACGAAATGAGATGTAGTGATCAGAAAGCAAATGCAATAGCATTTTAAATGTAGCAATACCGGCAAATTTTAACTTTATGAACAAGTGTCGAATCAGAAAAAAAGGGCACTGGTATTTCAGTGGAAAAAAATATATACCAGGTGATTTGAGCTCTTTTGAATATCTTTGTTTTTTTAAACATTACACAAAGGTTATTGGTTTAAAAATGTAAGACTTCCAAGATAAAGTGCAGCGCTATGGGGATGGCACAAGCTAGTGCTATCTGTAGGCCAGTCCAAAGCCTGGGTGGAAGGGCATCTGTCTTAAAAATTGGCCAAACAAATATGAGTGCTCATATAAATAATCCCAGGCCGGATCGGTTGTGGCCTGGGTTAAGAAAGTCCACCTGTGGCACCGTTAGCCTGCAGAGCATCCGTGGACATTCAGCTAGTGTGGGTTGAAGACAAAGAAGACGGGGGAAACTGATTGAAGAAGAGTAGGAATTCACAGAGCCTACAACTGAGTGTTGTTGTTGTAGCCAAATACGACAGTCATTATTCCATAACAAGGTCCAGAAAATGAGCCACATTGGCCGGGGCGCTCCACAGGTGTTCCACAGTCTGTGAGATCGTTTTTTGAGCACAGTTGAAGAGATGATGTGTATCGTAGGGGGCAACGTAACATAATGGGCATTTATCGAGCCTATGCTACTAGTTATTGAGCTTGTGACACCACCCCGAACGGAGTTGCGATAGCGTCGATCTCACGGGCCGTGGGAGTTGTCTTTCAGATTCGGCTACTGGAGGTGGGTAGCTGCCCAACACGATGTTGGGTTTGTAGCCGACGATCCCGTCAGCTACGGCGGTTCAATGTATCACCGAGAGGCCGTGCCTGCAGTCCTCTGCATGGACGGAGAGCCGTTGAATGAACTGCTCAATTGATGGCTCGATATCTCAGACAGTTTTGCGCAACAGTCTGGGGCACGCTTGTTGCCTTGTCATCTCGTGATTAGGATGTCCAGCGAGGTAGCACTGAAGCGCGTACATTTGAGTGTAGGGACTTTGAATATTGGGACTATGACAGGAAAAGCTCAGGAGTGGATTGACATGATGATTAGGGGAAATGTTGATATGTTGTGCATCCAAGAAAGCAGGTGGAAACAAAGTGAGGCTAGATATTTAGATGCAGGGTTTAGATTATTTTACCATGGAGTAGATGGGAAGAGAAATGGAGTAGGGGTTATTTTAAAGGGTATGTAAAGTTTTCAATGCACCTTTTGCTTATATTATACATTTTTTATGCTGAATTCAAATCTGAAATTCGTTATGAAGGAAACATTTATTTTTTGATAATTGGCAAAAAAATGATCACATATTGCTGGATTCGCAGGAAAAACAGAGCGAAAAACACGAGAAGGGACATGACATCAGAATTTAAACATGTTGGCGAATGGACTATTGTAAGAATGCCAATAAATTTTCCGATAATTCAAGCAGTGAACATGATTATTTTTTTTTCTAATTCAGAATTCAAATCTGAAATCCGTTATGAAGGAAACTATTTTATTTTTCGATTATCGGCAACAAATGATTGCACATTGCTTGATCCACCGGAAAATTACAACAGCACACCAGAATTAGACGACTAGACGCGATACGTCACTAAAGATGACAACATGGTGACCGTTGGAATAGACTGAGGATGACGATCAATTTTAGATTATTTCCAGCGTTGAACACTATTCTGAAGGGTTCCACGAAGACTGTGAAGAATACGAACTTAATAAAGGCATCAAAGGTTATTAATTTGAGCCAGTTAGACAGAACACATGTTCAAATAATGATGAAATAACTGGTGATTAAGGTGCCGAGCAGGGAGGACATGCCTCGAGTTGGAAACATTTGTCAAGTTGTTGTTTTGTTTATTTAGTCATAAACAGAGAAATAGTAATGGCTTCAATATCCTGAATGTATATATGAAGTTTTCGGTCTTGTTTTAAAATTGTGCAAACACCGTGTATTTAGTAAATACTAGGTACGCGACAACTATATTGAGTGTATAAGGCTTGTTTATTATTCCATCAAAACACAGAAGCTAATTAATGTAGTCCACAGTCTAAATTGGTATATTATCACAAATTAAGATTTTAATGAACTAAATATGAGAGCAATAGCTGGTCATAACTTGCTTCACCATAAATATTATTTCACGTGGTAAACTAATGTCATAAACAGACAATACCTAGACCCGTCCAAACCCCATTTTAGTCACAATTTTCCCCAAGATGTCATGAGCAAAAACGCAAAACTTTTCTGAAAGCTGTAAACCGGTATCTTGTGGTTTTTTTTTGGGCACCAAATCCTTAAAATAGAAATGTAAAGGGGGTGGAGGGTTCTGTTGACTGGACTGATATGGGTCTTTGAGCTGTAGAAGTTTTTAAATGTGAATGTGTGATTTTGATTTATTATTTTTTTTTATTATATGCACAGGTGTGCTTGTAAATGCTGCATTACCATTCAAATAAAAGGAGAGTTTTTGTTGACATGAGAGTCAACATATTCATCAGAAAATGGCAGATTAACCAGACCATCTGGTGCAGTCCATGATGGTGCCCCCAGGATTTATTACCAGCTGTCTGAACCCATGGGTACTGGAGGTTGCCTATTTGCAATTCAGGCAACAGTATCGGCAGTGACTGGATTTTCCACAACATGAGTAAGAGCTATTTTATTATTAATATTAATGAGTACTGGAGGTTGCCTATTTGCAATTCAGGCAACAGTATCGGCAGTGAGTGGATTTGCCACAACATTAGTAAAAGCTATTTTATTGGTAATATTAATATTTCTCCTAATCAGCCAAGCTTTTTGCCATTTACATTCATCCATCTTCCAAGGGTTGCGGGAGTGCTGGAGTCTATCCCAGCCAGGTTCCCAGCCAATCGGAGGCCACACTGAGACAGAACAGTCGCAATCACAATCACACCTAGGGGCAATTTAGAGTCTCCAACTAATACATGCTTTTGGGATGTGGGAGGGAAACGGGAGATCCCGGAGAAAACGTACACAGGCACGGGGAGAACGTGCAGACTCCACATAGGTGGGACGGGATTGATCCCTGGTTCTCATAAATGTGAGGCCAATGCTTTACAGCTGTGCCTCCATGCAGCCCCATTTTCATTCAGATTTTTCAAAATAAATAAATATTTATACTCTAATTGTTCCTTCTAAATAAAAGCAGCAATGCTTGTTCAAACAAAGTCCCATTCTGGAAAATTGTCAAATATTTTCTTTTTTTTTCCAGGGTACTGCGACATACTGCTTATAGACAGCTTGAGAAATGGTGTTGGAAAATTTTTGGCAGAAATAACTGCGTGCCACTTCCATCCAGGTGTGTGTCAAAGATTTGTGACACTTTTCCTAATCCAGAGGGCCAAGAGTACATAGGATTTAAATGGTCTACATCCTGATCATTTTTGATTAATCTTCGTGGAAATGTTGTCTATGTTTGTATATGAAGTAAACATACACTACAGAACTAGAATCATAGCATTTTTCTTGAACTGTATGTTTATATTTTGTATAAATACAGAATGCTACATAACATTTTCACAAAATTATTATTTGGTCTTTCAAAAAGAGTACTTTGAGAACACCTGAGGATGAAATTATGACAGTATACTATCTGCTGTCGACAAATCTTGTTGTGCTGAAGCTTGGGCTTTGTCGGGATGAACGAAACCTGTCGCCAAGTGCTCTTGGTTGTTCATCTCTGACCTCTGAGATGAAATTTCTAAGAGCATGAGGGCTCTCAGAGTAGGAGGTCAATAGTTTGTGCATGAGCCAATCGGCATCATATATTGTGGGCTCTGTTTTCACTGCTCGTACTGTGTGGTACTTTGGAAAGCTGACTTCGGAGACCATCTCTAATGGCCTGCATTCTACTGGCATTTTCATTGTGGTAAAGAGCTGCCTGATATTTTCTGATTATTTGGGAGAACCAACCAAAGTGTGTTTTGACCTGCTGGTTCAATGTCAACCAGAAGATGCTTCCTGCAACATCTGTAATTAATATAGAAATAGAAGGTTCAATGTTTATAAAAAAGAAAAAAATATATGGATAAAGAACAGGTTTATTTCATTCTATTTTATGGTGCACAAATGATTGTGATAAGTTGCAAACAGGTCTCCTATTCTGTGAGTGACTAGTATGTAATACTATTTGTTTTAATGCTATGTTGTATTTTATCAAAATAAAAAACCCTGCACAAATAAATAAAAGATCTGTTTCCATTTATCAATTTTCTTAGCCGCTTATCTTCACAAGGGTCGCGGGAGTGCTGGAGCCTATCCCAGCCGTCAGCGGGCAAGAGGCAGGGTACACCATGAACTGGAAAGGAGATGAATGAATATAAGCCAAAGTAAAACAGAAAATATGTGAATGAGAGGGATGGAGGGGGAAGAGTGAGGCTCCAGGGAGAAGAGATAGCGAGGGAAAATGTGACTTCAAATACTTGGGGTCAACAATCCAGAGTAATAGTGAGTGTGGAAAGGAAGTTGAGAAACAAGTCCAAACAGGTGGCCGAAGGTATCTGGTGTGTTATGTGACAAGTCTCCCCGCTAGGATGAAGGGCAAAGTTAATTAAATAATGGTACGGACATCCTTGGTGTCCGGATTAGAGAAGGTGGCACTGAAGAGAGAACAGGAAGCAGAGCTGGAGGTGGCAGAAATGTTGAGGTTCTCTCTACGAGTGAGCAGGTTGGATAAAATTCGGAATGAGCTCCTTAGAAGGACAGCCAAAGTTGGATGTTTTGGAGAGAACGAAGATTGATGGATGTTATGTGTGCAGTTGGTGTTCTACAGGAAAATACAGGAGACAACCCTAAAGGAAAAGAAGAAGACCCTTCCAATACACAATAGAAAATTTAAGGATTATTTTCAGAACTGCTGTCAGGTCCTCAGTCACTTACATTTGAAAAATGTACGGGTGTGATCAGTTATGCCCATAGATAGAAAGATGCGGTTGTGATGAGGGATGGAATCTCAGGACTCAAAAATAACTTACTGGCTTTGCATAAAATGACATTTGGGAGTTATCAGAACAAATCAATTCATAATTTGTATATCATTTATGATAAACACTTATTATGAATTCCAAAAATTAAAAAAATAAGTTATAGATGATACTGGTACTCCAAAGATACGATCACTTGGAGGATTTTTCACATTAACAAATTAACATAACTGCAAATTAAAATTAAAAAATAACTACCAGAATATTAATAAATTGGGGAAAACAACAATTTCAAGGTAACGCGGTACCACAGCAGAAAATAACTGTTCGCATTTAGATATATGGGGAGAATAGTCTAACGTTAGAATTCACAGTAGATCAAGTCAAAGTAAATCACAATCTCATACTTATTATAGATACAGAAACATTACCTGTGTTATATCCCAGAAATGTTTTCAGTGTAACTTAATTTCCTTTGACATGGCTCATGATGTTGATGACTTTCGACGTAAATGCGCTCGGAATAGGTGAAGAAGCGCTGAACATGTGCTTCAGCATAACCTCCAAACAAGCTCAGTATGGTCAACTTGCATTTCCTGTTACTGGGTGAATACTGATTGTTTAAGATCAGGCTCGTCTTCTTTATAAAATAAACACGTAAATTAATGACTACACAAAATAAGCGATGTCCTTCAATATCTATGTATGTCTACTCCTAACAAATTTTACGCACGTGATTTTTCATGCTCGACTGTGTAGATTTGCGAGTGTGATGGCGCATGGGCCCATACGCGGCAATGAAATCAAAGTGACTTGTTCCTCGTACTAACCAACTTTTTTGTCATAACGGAAGACTAACATTTGTGTTGACAATAATGTGGAAAAAAATCTCAAGACCTCTGTTACACTAACATTTGACCTCTTTCAACATGTTAATAGTCCAACCCACACTCAAGGTTACATCTTAGACCTGGTGATCTCTAAGAATCTTGAAATGATAATTGACATTAAGGATATGGCTATTTCTGACAATTTTTCTGTATTCTTCAAATTACAGACTCTTCCAAAATCAAGTGTCTGAAAATAGAATATAAGAAGAAAAAAAATGTCAAATTCCAAATTGACTATGACCTTTACAGACAAAGTCTTTGTAATTTTAACCAAGCATTAGGGCTAGACAGCAACACTTATCGTAATCGTCACTAAGAACTTTAACAGCTGGAGTTGACAAGCTCACAACCTCCAAGAATCAGATAACTCCAGAACTCGTAACAGCTGATAAATTAAATTAGCTTGCATATTTTAGAGAAAAAATACACTGCATCAGGTCAAAGATCAGCTCAAATAAGCAAAATGATAACATGACACTACATTTGAAGCCACCTAGGGAAAACTCTATCATGACAGAATTTGATACAGTTGACCAAAAAAAAAAAAAAAAAAAAAAAAAAAAAAAAAAAAAAACTGTAGAGAAAATGGTTCAGCAGCAGAAACCAAATCGTAAACCAAATAGCTAGCTAGCAGTGATTTCACAATACAGTCCCTTGTGAAAGTATTCGCCCCTCTTGAACTTTTCAACCTTTCACCACATTTCAGGCTTCAAACAAAGATTTTTTCATTTTGCATTCATTTTTTAGACTTGATTACATACAGGTAGATTCTATTTATCATCATCAGTCAATATTGGATCATTCAGAGATCCTCACTGAACTTCTGGAGTGAGTTTGCTGCACTGAAAGTAAAGGGGCCGAATAATATTACACGCCCCTTTTTACAGTTTTTATTTGTTAAAAAAAAAGTATAAAATATCCAATGAATTTCGCTCCACTTCATGATTGTGTCCCACTTGTTGTTGATTCTTGACAAAAAAATTAAAATTTTATATCTTTACGTTTGAAGCCTGAAATTTGGCGAAAGGTTGAAAAGTTCAAGGGGGGCGAATACTTTCACAAGTCACTGTATTGTGAAATTTGTGCAAGCTGATTTGTTGCGAATAAGAAATTGCTCACTTCAGTATGACGGGTTTCCTAAAGTGCTTAAAGAAGCGGTTTTTAAGAATCTTAAAAAAGAGCACTGGGCGCTTCTAATGTTAGCAAGCTCGAGACCAGGGGTGTCCGAAACTTTTTCCCATGAGGGTCAGATTTGATAAGGTTCCAATAAGCGCGGGCTTCTTCTTCTTCTTCATCTTTTGACTCCATAACATATAGATTTGCAAACGGCAGACTTGGCAGTGACGTATTTTTCATTTTAAATTTTTTAACCAAAATCACACGCTTTCAAGACCAGATAAAATGAGAAAAAGTCTGTAAAAAACACTTGTGGGAACCAAACCCAAGATAATTTATTTGTATAATGCATTTTATCTATAAGGTAGCTCAATGTGCATTACATGATTATAAGCATTCAAATACATAATGTTTGAAAAAAGTACAATTAAAACAGCTTTTAGTACAAAATATCACTGAAAAGTTGAAGTACTCAAACGCACAAGAAAAAAAAAGGTTTTTAATATGGATTTGAAAACCCTCACACTTTGCTGATGTAGAAAAGATGAAACATAAGTACAGTACATATGAGTCACGATTAAATGCTCACTGTAAACTTTTAAATTCAAAGCTGTGGCCAGTGCATAATCAAAACTGTTTTGACCATGATAAAATATTTTATACAGTGGTACCTCTACTTACAAAAGTCTCTATTAACAAAAGATTCAGGTTCCGAAAATCCTCCCCGGAAAACGTTTGTCTCTAATTACGAAAGGAATTCAGGATACAAAAGGAAAAATGGCCGCTGGATTCCACTGAACGTAAACATCCGTATTGTACTGTATCTTGGTTTGAAAGAGGCACGACGCCTCTACCGTTGGCCACTACTGGAACACTCTGGGTAAGAGATGTCAATCTTTAGCCATGACGTACATCCTGTCTCTTGGTTTGTGTGGCGCAGTAGAGCAACTCCACCTACTGGCTACCACGTCGCATCTTCCTGGCATGACATCCAACAAATGGATGCTTGAACGGTACGTCGGGCACAAAGCCACACAATGCACATGAAACAGAGTTTCTAAATTTATTTTGGTGTAAACTCCCTTTGCACACATTGATTAACAATATCTTTTTGATTGGAGCAAGAACAGATTCAGAACCTATTAGGCAGAATTTGAAGCTCCAGAATCAACAAGAAGAGTAATGAGTGTATTAGTTATTGAACAGTCAACTGTGGGAAAGTTGATTTCGGCGGCAGTTTTCAAAAGAGTGTGAATGTCTGGTAGTTGGGTTGCAATTTGTTTTTCTAAAGTAACAATCTTTGTCACACTCAGGAAGCAGTGAATCAGTGCCTTCATTGCATAAAGGAGCAAGTGGTGGATGCAGGTATGTTTGTGTATCACCGGGCAAATGTGTTGCTCCAGGGGCTGTCAGGAATCTGTCAGAAGTGACACCGTGTGAGCTGAGCCCCCCACTCTCCCTCCGGTTAGCAATCTGGAAGACCCTGTGGAGTATGCTGTGACAACACAACAGTCATGTGATCGTCCAAAGACGAAACATGGTGGCGCTTTCCGCGTGGATCGAAAAACGACAAGAAAAAAAATCTTTCTTCTTATGAGCTTATTTCAACAGGGGATGGTTGTTTCGTTTTTTTCTTCTCCTTCATCAGCTTGACTTCTGGAGTACCACGTCGGCCCTGCAGTGAAAGACATGCCAACAAATCTACTGGCAATGGAGAAACCCAGGTCCCATTAAGCTTCCAATGAAAAGGAAAAAAACATTCCTCCATTTCAACTGAATATCTGTTTCGTCTGTTGTGACAACCAACAGCACAACAGGTCTCGGGTATTGTAAATATTCTCCTCCAGTTCAATGTCTCCCACAATGTCAAGCAGCTCTGTTTGACCGGCAATATGGCGCCATTAAAATGGTGATGTCAAGTGTACGAGCTCTATTGGTTAGGAGCAAAGTCTTTTTTTTTTTTTTTTTTTTAAATTTTGAGAGGTTGAAAGTGGAGGTTGAACCTAAAGTTGAGGAAATTGTTCCACTTGAAAAGGCTGAGGGCATCGACAAGTTGGTTCAGGAGCACCACGAGGATCTTTCGGAAAAGAAGCTAAAGGCTGGAGGCGATGCAACACACGACAATGCAACAGTTTGCAGTAGTAAGGAGGAGGCATCCACTATTCCGTCAGACAGAATAAAAAAAGTGTTGATGAAATTCCATGACATTTCTGAATTTATTCAAAAGAATCATCTAGAAAATGTGTTAACTAGTCGGGCGATTCCTCACATTGACGTCATTTGCCTTGCACATTTCCGCAAGATTATTAAAAGCCGTCAAAGTCAAACATCCTTGGATTGGTACTTCGGGAAACATTAAAAGTTAATGTGAATGTTCGTTCTGAATTTACTCAACTATTTTCAGCACCCAATCTGTGAAAGGGTTGCAGTGCTTGGCAATCAGCGTTGCCACCTCATAGCTCACCCATGAAGCATTTTCATTTGACTCACGGGCTCTTGTGAAAACATGCTGCTCTGCCATTATATCAGCTTCCAGTTGTTTAAATTTTTTGCCGTGTTCGTCTCCAGTAATCATGTCGCAGTTAGCATGTTTTGTATAGTAGTGCTGTTTGACATTGAATTCGTTGAAAACAGCCAGTCTCATGGTAAATTAGGCAGACAGTTGTTTTGTATTTCAGCAAAGAAAAAAAAAAATACTCCAATTTCCATTAGTTCTGGAATTGGCAGCACACTTTGTAAACTTTTCCTTTTTTAGTTAACGACTCCATGTTTGAAATAGGGTGTGCTGAAATGATGATAAAAAGTCAGATGTCAAGTGCAACAATGACGTGGCCTCAATGCTACTGCCAACTTCTGGTGAAAGTTTTTTTTTTTTGTTTGTTTTTTTTTTTAAAACACAATACAGCAGTCAACGATGCAAGCAGGCCGAATGAATCTTATCTTTTAACGGAGACTGTGAGCCAGTGAAAATTTGAACATGGACCCATATTGGCCTCCAGGCCAGCCTTTGGACATAACCGCTACAACCATATTGAATCTCCCTTTCATAGTCAAAAATTAGAAACTTTTAATCAACTAAGCAACTGCTAGAATATAAATGGACTTTTGAACAATTTTATTCAAGTTTCAGAACTCATCACAGTACAGAATCTGCTTTGATCAAAGTGGTAAATGATATAAGGTTGACAACTGACTCAGGAAATGTGTCACTTTTGGTCTTGTTGTACAGTGAAGAAAATTAGTATTTGAACACCCTGCTATATTACAAGTTCTCCAACTTAGAAATCATAGATGGGTCTGAAATTTTCATCATAGGTGCATGTCCATGAGAGAAATAATCTAATCAGAAACATCCAGAAATCACAATGTAAGATTTTTTAACGATTTATTTGTGAGATACAGCCGCAAATAAGTATTTATATAAGTTTTGTCTATCAGCTAGAATTCGGACCCTCAAAGACCTGTGAGTCCGCGTTTAAGAGTCTACCTCAACTCCATGAATTATCCTGAATCAGATGCACCTTGTGTGAGGTCGTTAGCTGCATAAAGACACCTGTCCACCCCATACAATCAGGAAGACTCAAACTTGTAACATGGCCAAGACCAAAGAGCTCTCCAAAGACACCAGAGACAAAATTGTAAAACTCCACACGGCTGAAAAGGGCTACAGAGAAATTGCCAAGCATCTTGGTGAAAAAAAGTCTACTGTTGGAACAATCATTACAAAATGGAAGAAGCTAAATATGACAGTCAATCTTAATCGGTGTGGAGTCCCGTGCAAGATATAAACTCGTGGGGTCTCAATGATCCTTAGAAACGTGAGGAATCAGCCCAGGACTACACGACAAGACTGAGAAGAACTGGGACCACCGTTTCCAAGCTGCCTGTTGGTAATACACTGAGACATCATGGTTTGAAATCATGCATGGCACGAAAGGTTCCCCTGCTTAAACCAGCACATGTTAAGGCCCGTCTTAAGTTTGCCAATGACCATTTGGATGATACAGAGAAGTCATGGGAGAATGTTTTGTGGTCAGATCTATAATTCCACTAAGCGTGTTTGGAGTGAATGAATGATGAGTTCCATCCCAAGAACACCATCCCTACTGTGAAGCTTGGGGTGGTAACATGCTTTGGGGGTGTTTTTTTGCACATGGGACGGGACGACTGCACTGTATTAAGGAGCGGATGACCACGGCCATATATTGAGATTTTGGGGAACAACCTCTTTCCCTCAGTCAGAGCATTGAAGATGGGTCGTGACTGGGTCTTTCAATATGACAATGACCCAAAGCACACAGAAAACCAAGGAGTAGCTCAGTAAGAAGCATATCAAGGTCTTGCCATGGCCTAGCCAGTCTCCAGACCTAAACCCAATAGAAAATCTTTGCAGGGAGCTGAAAGTCCGTGTTTCTCAGTAACAGCCCAGAAACCGGTCTGATCAAGAGAAAATCTGTGTGGAGGAGTAAGCCAAAATCCCTCCTGCAGTGTGCGCAAACCTGGTGTAACCTCTGTAATTGCAAACAAACGCTACTGTACCACATATTAACATTGATTTTCAGGTGTTCAAATACTCTAGCAGCTGTATCACACAAATTGTTAAATTGTTTGATACAGTAGATCATAATATCCTGTTGAACAGGTTGGAAACATGAGTAAGACTGAATGGAATGGTCTTTAAATGGTTCAGGTCATACCTGGAGGAGAGGAACTACTTTGTAACCATTGGAAGTCCTCAATCTCAACAAATGGCATCGGGTCCCTCAAATGTCAGTTCTTGGACGCTCTCGTTCAGCTTGTAAATGGTACCCAGCGCTAAATTTTGAAGCTGAATCTGGGTGCTCTAAGGCAAGTTCTTCTGTCTCTGGGGTTGAGGTCACTGAGATGTTAAAAAGCTCCTTGGTGGCATGGCCTTGGGGGTGGATGAGATTCGCCCGGAGTTCCTAAAGGCTCCAGATGTTGTGGGGCTGTCCTGGTAGAGACGCCTCTGCAACATCGCGTGGACATCGGGACAGTGCCTCTGGATTAGCAGACTGGTGTGGTGGTCCTTCTTTTCAAGAAGGGTGAGCGGAGGGTGTGTTCCAAATATAGAGGGATCACACTCCTCAGCCTCCCTGGTAAGGTCGACTCAGGGGTACTGGAGAGAAGGGCCCATTGGGAAGTCGAGTCTTGGATTCAGAAGGAGCAATGTGGTTTTTGTCATTGCCGTGGAACAGTGGACCAGCTCGACACCCTCGGTAGGATCCTCGAGGGTGCATGGGTGTTCGCCCAACCAGTCTGCATGTGTTTTGTGGACTTGGAGAAGGCATTCAACCGTGTCCCTCGGGAGTCCTGTGGGGCGTTCTTCGGGAGTATGGGGTATCAACTCCCCTGATACAAGCTGTTCGGTCCCTGTACGACCGCTGTCAGAGTTCGGTCCGCATTGCTGTACCATTAAGCATTAAGTCGGACCCGTTTCCGGTGAGACTTGGACTCCGCCAAGGCTGCCCTTCGTCACCGATTTTTTTCATAACTTTTATGAACAGAATATCTTGGCGCAGTCGAGGCATAGATAGTGTCTGGTTTGGTGGCCTCAGCATCGCATCTCTGCTCTTTGTAGATGATGTGGTGGCGTGGCCTCTCCAAGGTCGGTCATCCGGGAGGGGCTCAGTGTCGAGCCGCTACTCCTCCGCATTAAGAGGAGCCAGATGAGGTGGCTGATGCATCTGATTCTGATGCCTCCCGGACGCCTTACTGGTGAGGTGTTAAGGCATGTGCCACTGCAGACCCACAGGACGTTTCAGAACACGCTGGGGAAAATATGTCGCTCGGCTGGCTTGAGAACTCCTCGGGATCCCTCTGGAAGAGCTTGAAGAAGTGGGTGGGGAAAGGGAGGTCTGGGTATCCTTGCTGGGGCTACTTCACCCGCGACCCGACCCGGAAAACGGTAGATAATGGATGGATTGATTGATGTTAGTAAATACCTGGACTCACCAGCTTTAAAAACCAAAGACTAGGTCCGAAACGTTGGTGTTCTGATAAATTCCGACTTGACTTTCTACAGTCAAATCAAATAAATCACAAAAACTGCCTATTACCATCTAAATAACATATCTAAAGTGAAGGCTTGCATTTGTGTCAAGCAGACCAGGAAAAGGTAATCGATTATAATGGTCTTCTAACTGGACTCCCGAAAAACCAAACTGATTAAACAGCCGCAGCTCATTCAGAATGCTGCAGATTGGGTTCTGACCAGAACAAAGAGGTCAAAACATATAACCCCAAGTCTTTACATTGGCTTCCATTCAGCTTTAGAGAGCTCAGTTTCTGGTCAAAAAAAAAAAAAAAAAAAATTACTAAATGGTTTAGGTCCTGATTACATGAAAAATATACTTATGGAATACAAACCCAGTCGATCTCTGAGTTCGACAGATTCCCGTCAAACAGTGGAGCGTAAATTCCAAAGCAAATATGGTGAACCAGCATTTAGATATTATGCTGCACACATATGCTAACAGAGGTGATGTCAGCCCCAAAGTCTGATTTTAAATCCATTTTTTCCCCCTCTTTTCGAGTATTTCCACTTTTTGATTATACTGATTGCATGATATGCTGCTTTTCATTGTACATTTAATTTGCATTTTCAAACGCATCAATGCGGTTTACAATGAGAGCGTCTTTATGCGCCGCCCACCATGGGTGCTTTCGTTAGCAACATGGTGTGGGGAACGTAGAACAAAGACGAGCTAGACACATTGTTTACTCGCGATAAAAATGGCGAGACTTTAAAAAAAAATGCTATTTTAAGACGCAATGACTGTTGCAGTATGTTAATAATAGAAGAAAAAAAATGGTAAAACTGGGCAACATTTTCTCTTTCAAGTGAGAAACATCGTGCCTGAAAAATGTGTGACAAAGCCAAAGTAGAAAGTGCAGGATGAAACAGTGTGTAATGTTAAAATTCCATCTTGGCGCACTTTCATCAAGGATGACACGACAAACAATACAGTGCACAGCGCTAATTTTGTATTTTAAATACAGTGATACATCTACTTAAAAAATTAATCCATTCCAGAAGTTGTTTCGTAACTAGTATCTTTCATAAGTAGAAACGTATTTTACATGTGAATAATGTAATCCATTCCAACCCCCCTCCAACGCCAAACTAAGCATTCACTGTACATAATATACTGAATTATAAACCATGTTAATTTACCTTTGCCTTTGAGCAACAATGTGAAGAGAAGGGTTAGTGTCAAGTCATTCTGGGGGATGGAGGAGGAGGCATTCACACAACTGTATGATGAGGCATCATTTGCCAAAATAGGCCAGTCTCGTCACAATTGATAAATTGCTGTGGAATGTAGCCTTCTTCCAATGCAGATTGTTCGAATTTCAAAACAAATTCTTTTGCTGCCTTCTGGTCTACACTTGATGCTTCGCCATGCCGAACAACAGAGTGAATTTCTTGAATTTTTCAAACCACCCAAGCGATGCCATAAACTCTGGGTGTGGCTCCGGTTCTGAAGTTCCCTCGCCGCCATCGTTCCCCAGGAGGTCATTAAATATCTTCTTCTTTTCCTTTCGGCTTGTCCCGAGGGGTCGCCACGGCGTGTCATCTTCCTCTCTAACCCCAACTGCCCTCATGTCTTCCCTCACCACATCCATAAACCTTCTCTTTGGTCTTCCTCTCGCTCTTTTGCCTGGCAGCTCCATCCTCAGCACCCTACCACCAATATACTCACTCTCTCGCCTCTGAACATGTCCAAACCATCGAAGTTTGCTCTCTCGAACCTTGTTTAGCAAAACATCCAACTTTGGCTGTCCCTCTAATGAGCTCATTTCTAATCTTATCCAACCTGCTCACTCCGAGCGAGAACCTCAACATCTTCATTTCTGCCACCTGTTGTTTCTTCAGTGCCACCGTCTCTAATCCGTACATGATGGCCGGCCTCACCACTGTTTTGTAAACTTTGCCCTTCATCCTAGCAGAGACTCTTCTGTCACATAACACACCAGACACCTTTCGCCAGCTGTTCCAACCTGCTTGGACCCATTTCTTCACTTCCTTACCAAACTCATCATTGCTCTGGATTGTTGACCCTAAATATTTGAAGTCGTCCACCCTCGCTATCTCTTCTCCCTGTAGCCTCACTCTTCCCCCTCCACTTTTCTCATTCACGCACATATATTCTGTTTTACTTCGGCTAATCTTCATTCCTCTCCTTTCCAGTGCATGTCTCCATCTTTCTAATTGTTCCTCTGCATGCTCCCTGCTTTCACTGCATATCACAATATCATCTGCGAACATCATGGTCCAAGGGGATTCCAGTCTAACCTCATCTGTAAGCCGATCCATTACCGCTGCAAACAGGAAGGGGCTCAGAGCTGATCCCTGATACAGTCCCACCTCCACCTTAAATTCCTCTGTCACACCTAAGGCACACCTCACCATTGTTCTGCTGCCATCATACATGTCCTGTACTATTTTAACATACTTCTCTGCCACACCAGACTTACGCATGCAGTACCACAGTTCCTCTCTTGGTACTCTGTCATAGGCTTTCTCTAGATCCACAAAGACACAATGTAGCTCCTTCTCACCTTCTCTGTACTTTTCCACTAGCATCCTCAAGGCAAATAATGCATCTGTGGTACTCTTTCTAGGCATGAAACCATACTGTTGCTCGCAGATACTTACTTCTGTCCTGAGTCTAGCCTCCACTACTCTTTCCCATAACTTCATTGTGTGGCTCATCAACTTTATTCCTCTATAGTTCCCACAGCTCTGAAAATCCCCTTTTTTCCTAAAAATGGGAACTAGAACACTTTTCCTCCATTCTTCAGGCATCTTTTCGCCGGCTTGTATTCTGTTGAATAAGTTGGTCAAAAACTCCACAGCCATCTCTCCAAATTGCTTCCATACCTCCACCGGTATGTCATCAGGACCAACTGCCTTTCCAGAAGGTCATTAAATATGCCGGTTGCCTATTCTTTGGCGATGTTAGTCAATAGCATGCCTGTTTCATATTTCTCGACGATTTCTTGCTATGTTTTGATGGACAAAAAAAACTCCTGACTTCTTCTCACTAGCACTGGCCATCAATTTCTTGGGGCCCCATGGTAAAAAAAGATGAATACATTCACAAAGAAGTTGTACAGTAAGAGTGTGCGCAAGTGTTTGAAAATGGATTGGGTGATGAAGATAACAGCAAGTTCATCACAGAAGTGCCAATGGAAGGATGTGATGCCAGGAAGATGCTATGGGAATAGCCAATAGGAGAGCAACTCTATTGCAAACCAAGATACAGGTGGTGCATCATGGCGAAAGATTGACATCCCTCCTAGCCAATGTGATGCCAGAAAGATGCAATGGCAATAACCAAGAGAGCTGCCACATGCAAACGAAAATACAGTACAGGATGTTTACGTTCGGTGGAATCCAGTGCCATTTTTCCCCCCTTTCGTATCCTGAAATTCCTTAATTCCTAGAGTTTTAGTGTTTTCGAGGAGGGTTTTTGTAACCTGAATTTTTCATTAGTAGAGATGTTCCTAAGTAGAGGTATGACTGTATAAGGAACAACATAACGTTAACCTTAAAACTGTTTGGGAGCATAATTCAGATGTCAGCATGCATTACAAAAGCTATTGTGGGAGCAATAATTCAGTTTTATACCACAGAAAACAGATGTTGTTGTGATTTAAAAAAAAAAAAAAAGAAATTAAGTTGGAAAAGTCTCAAATTTATAGTTCATAGTTGGTTTGGTTTGTTGGTGATGCAATATTTAGTTTAGTTAAAAACATGAACTTGTTGACATTTTCATTATAAGTTTGCAAATAAAAAAAAATGTTAGTGTTCTGATGTGAATGTAAATGTTCTGATGTGAATGTAAATGTTGATCTGATCTGTGCGTTACCACAATTGTTTCTCTGAGCTCTTCAAGCAGTTCCTTTGACCTTATTATTCTAATCTCTGACATGCACTGACCTACAAGTTCTTATATAGACAAGTCCTACAAGTATAATCAAATTTAGCTGGACTCTAATAAATGATGATCATAAGAAATTGACACCACCTGATTTAAATATATGAGGGTCACAGCAAAGATTATGAATAGTTAGGGCTGGCTGTGTGAGATTTCAATTTTTTTTTTCAATAAATCTGCAAAAATTAAAATTCATTGTCAATACAGGAAGCTGTGTGAACATTAATGAGGAGAAAATTACCAAATTATTTTAGCAAGTGGCTGCAATATAAAAAAAAATAAGGTGGTCTGAATACTTTCCGTACCCACTGCACTGCATCTTAATATCTTGGAAGACTGTTCACTTCTTCAGTTTTACAGATAATGTGTGTAAATTTGTATCGCCATCTCACTATTGATCTCCTGCTTCACTTCTTTGATAGTTCTAGGTTTTTACCATGTGAACTTGATACATGATAACCACCAACCCGCCTTCCCTTTTTCACATCACTCACCAGACAGGAAACAACCAGGTGACTGATGACAACGGCAGCAACTGCCCACCAATGCTGCTTTTCACAGGCATCAAAGAATACTACACCCCAGAACATGTGGAGAAGGATAATGGCCATCGTCATGAATGCTAAGAAAGAGAAAAGAGAAAAGCGTTAAAATACAAAAAACATGCACGATACATTTCACTTATTAATCACATCATTTACCACCATGTGTAGTATACTTTGAACTTTGCCTCAGTCAAACAAAAATCAGAAGAATGGGGAAATTTTGTCATTTCAATTGATTTGCATTTTTGTGCCATTTGTAATATGAAGAGTAGGTGTGTAATTTATGTCTTTTTTTGGGGGGTGATCTTAATAAAATCTAAAATTTCAGATATTAACACTTTTACCAGCTGTCTATTCCCTGCAAGGATCCAGCACTTCTATCCACCGGGGCCCGGATGCCATGCAGAGCCCACATAATCACAACAACAGGTTTCTCATATGCTAACATGCGAGGAGGCAGTCAGTGTGAATGTTGCCTACGTAGGTTTTACTGACAGTCGAGTTGAAGTTCACCGAGAAATTAAACTTGTATAAAAGATTTACACCTACTGAATAGTCAATGTCCTTTGTTTTTGTCTTGAAAGTTGCTAGCTCAAAGCGAAGACAAATGAAAAACAACACTAACGAGTGAATAAAAGGGAGCATTGAACTCGCAGCACATACTTGTATATTAAAATAATGAACACTGGTACACAATTTCTGTATAAACATAAAAGGAGGAAATATAGCACACAATGGCACATTTTTCAAACCGTGAAAAATGAGTTGTATTAACAATATTCAATCGTGTATTGGAGTTTCTTTGCTATTTCAAATGTCTCTCTCATTGTGTGCAACACACTGCCCCTGAGAGCTTAAGGCTTGGACGGCAGCAACAGTGATCCAAATTAGACACTACAATTCTCACAACGTGTAATAGACAAACATGGGCACTCGTCCATTAGAGGGGATTGCCCATTATATTGAAGAACATTTTTGTAGCCCTATGAACCGATATTAATGCACGGTACAAAATATTGGTTTATTCAAGACCAGAATGGTACAACGTTATTGTAATTATACCAAAGTTTCAAGAGGTTTAAAATGTATCCAAAATTACAACACTAGTATGCTTTGTGCTTTTCCATTAAAAATCTCAGGAACTTTAAGTTTCTGGTAGAGAGGAACTCAAAAATTCAAGCAAAAGGATCCTGTGGCCCATGTGATTTGTGTTTCATTAATTAGTTTGGTGTTGTTCGAGCAAATGAAGTTGGTATTGCTCATTATTGACAATTAGTGGATCTAAAAAAAAAAATTCTGGTATTATAAGCTTATAGTATTGGATTTTACAGTCCCCTTCAAAAATATTGGCATGGAAAGGTCAATTCTTTTGTTTTTGGTGTATGCTGAAGACATTTGGCTTTCAGATCAAAACATTAACAGACAAAAGTTCAGAATTACAACTTTTATATCATGGGATTTCCATCTCGATATGTTAAGCAAGTCAGGACAGTCCACCTTTTTATATGAACCCACACACTTTTTAAGTGAAAAACAATGTTTTGACCATCTTGAATTAATTTAAAGTGGGTAATATTTGGTGGCATAACCCTAACTTGTAATAACTCTTCTTCTTGTTTTCCTTTCGGTTTGTCCTGGCTTCGGCTTTTTCCATCTTAGCCTATCTTCTGCATCTTCCTCTCTAACCCCAACTGCCCTCATGTCTTTCCTCACCACATCAATAAACCTTCTTTTTGGTCTTCCTCTCGCTCTTTTGCCTGTCTGTAACCCTTCTGTCACATAACACACCAGACCCACCTCCACCTTAAATTCTTCTGTCACACCTATGGCACACCTCACCACTGTTTTGCTGCCCTCATACATGTCCTGTACTGTATATATTTCTCAACCACACCAGACTTACGCATGTAGTACCACAGTGCCTGTCTTGGTACGCTGTCATAGGCTTTCTCTGGATCCACAAAGACACAATGTAGCTCCTTCTGACCTTCTCTGTACTTTTCCACTAGCATCCTCAAAGTAAATAATGCATCTGTGGTAATCTTTCTAGGCATGAAACCATACTGTGGCTTGCAGATACTTACTTCTGTCCTGAGTCTAGCCTCCACTACTCTTTCCCGTAACTTCATTGTGTGGCTCATCAACTTTATTCCTCTATAATTCCCACAGCTCTGAACATCGCCTTTGTTCTTAAAAATGGGAACTAGAACACTTTTACTCCATTCTTCAGGCATCTTTTCGCCTGCTAGTATTCTGTTGAATAAGTTGGTCAACAACTCCACAGCCATCTCTCCAAATCGCTTCCATACCTCCACTGGTATGTCATCAGGACCAACTGCCTTTCCATTTTTCGTTCTTTGTAGTGCCTTTCTGACTTCCCCTTTACTAATCATTGCCACTTCCTGGTCCTTCACACTTGCCTCTTCAACTTCCTTCTCTCTCATTTTCTTCATTCATCAACTTCTCAAAGTATTCTTTCCATCTATTTAGTACACTACTGGCACCAGTCAACACATTTCCGTCTCTATCCTTAAATCACCCTTACCTGCTGCACATCCTTCCCATCTCTATCCCTCTGTCTGGCCAACCTGTAGAGATCCTTTTCTCCTTCTTTCGTGTCCAACCTGGTGTACATGTCTTCACATGCCTCTTGTTTAGCCTTTGCCACCTCTATCTTTGCCCTACGTCGCATCACGATGTACTCTTTTCGCCTCTCCTCAGTCCTCTCAGCGTCCCACTTCGTCTTTGCTAATCTCTTTCCTTGTATGACTCCCTGTATTTTGGGGTTCCACCACCAAGTCTCCTTCTCCCCTTTCCTACCAGAAGACACACCAAGTACTCTCCTGCCTGTGTCTCTGATTACCTTTGCTCTCGTAGTCCAGTGTTCCCGGAGCTTCTGCTGTCCATCGAGAGCCTGTCTCACCTCTTTCCGAAAGGCCGCACAACATTCTTCCTTTCTCAACTTCCACCACATGGTTCTCTGCTCTACCTTTGTCTTCTTAATCTTCCTACCTACCACCAGAGTCGTCCTATACACCACCACCCTATGCTGTCGAGTTACACTCTCCCCTACCACTACTTTACAGTCAGTAATCTCCTTCAGATTACATCGTCTGCACAAAATATAATCCACCTGTGTGCTTCTACCTCCGCTCTTGCAGGTCACGATATGTTCCTCCCTCTTCTGGACATAAGTGTTCACTACAGCTATCTCCATCCTTTTTGCAAAGTCCACCACCATCAGTCCCTCAAAGTTCCTTTCCTGGATGGCGTACCTACCCATCACTTCTTCATCGCCCCTGTTACCTTTACCAATATGTCCATTACAATCTGCACCAATCACAACTCTCTCGCTGTCTGGGATGCTCAGAACTACTTCATCTAGTTCCTTCCAGAATTTCTCTTTCAACTCGAGGTCACATCCTACCTGTGGGACATAGCCACTAACCACATTATACATAACACCCTCAATTTCAAATTTTAGTCTCATCACTCGATCTGATACTCTTTTCACCTCCAAGACATTCTTAGCCAGCTCTTCCTTTAAAATAACCCCTACTCCATTTCTCTTCCCATCTACTCCGTGGTAGAATAATATAAATCCTGCTCCTAAACTTCTAGCCTTACTACCTTTCCACCTGCTCTCTTGGATACACAGTACATCAACCTTTCTCCTAATCATCATGTCAACCAACTCCTGGGCTTTTCCTGTCATAGTCCCAACATTCAAAGTCCCTACACTCAGTCGTAGGATCTGTGCAGTCCTTTTTTTCTTCTGACGACGGATCCGGTTTCCTCCTCTTCTTTGTCTTCGACCCACAGTAGCTGAATTTCCACCGACGCCCTGCAGGTTAGCAGTGCCGGGGGCGGGCGTTGTTAACCCGGGCCACGACCGATCCGGTACGGGATTCTTTAGATGAACGCTCATATTTGTTTGGCACAGGTTTTACGCCAGATGCCCTTCCTGATGCAACCCTCTGCATTTATCCGGGCTTGGGACCGGCCTACAGATTGCACTGGTTTGTGCCCCCATATGGCTGCATTGTTAATTTGTAATAACTCTAAAGCCCATAATCCAGATTGTTGCATTTTTCATTTGAAATGCTTTTCCGTACTTTTATTACAGCCTCTTTCAATTCTTGTATGTTTCTGGGGGGGGGGGGGGGGGTTCTCCCTTCATGATGAATGAATGAATGAACCAGAACTTAGTGGATACATCAAAGCAACGTAAAAAAAAAAAAAAAAAGATAATTCAGAAGAAAAATTCAGTTTCCTTTTCAATAGGTAAATTGCACTATTGGGCTAAGGTCTGGTGATTGACTTAGCCAGTCTAAGACATTCCATTTTATCCCCCAATGAAGTTCTTTTTTGTGTTGGCAGTGGGTTTTGGGTCACTGCTGTATGATGAAGCTTTTCCCAATCAGATTGAATTAATTTGCTGTAAATTCATCCATCTATCTTCCACTGCTTATCCAAGGTCAGGTCGTGGGGACAGTAGCTTCAGCAGGGACATCAAAACTTCCTTTTCCCCAGCCACTTCATTCAGCTGTTCCGGATGGGATCCCAAGGCGTTCCCAGGCAATCCAAGAGACAGTCTCTTCAGCATGATGTGGGTCATCTCTGGAGTCTCTTTCTGGTGAGATGTGGGTGAAAAATCTCAGGAGGGAGGAGTCTGGAAGACATCTGTATCAGATGTCTCAGCCACCTCATCTGGCTCACCTCTATGCGGAAGAGCAGCGACTCCAGTCTGGGCCCTTCCCAGAAGACAGAGCTTTTCAAATTCTCTCTAATGAGATCACGGGAACCCTGCGGAGGAAACTCATTTTGGCCGTCTGATTGTGGGACCATAGGAGAGGCTAGGAATGCAAGATCAACCAGTAAATTGAGAACTTCACCTTTCACCTTTAGCTCCTTCTTTATCGCAACCATCACAAGTTACATCAATAAAAACTAGTGAGCCCATTCAAGGCACAGCCATGGAAGCTCAAGCCATGACATTACCGCAACCATAGTTTACGATCATAAGCAGTTCCTTTATTTCTCCATAGTTGAGTCTTTCCATCACTTTGATAGAGGTTATCTAGGTCTCATAAATCCATAAAACATATCTGGCTCATTTCTGTACTTCTTTGCAAAATCCAATCTGGCTTTATGATTGTTTTTGCTGACCAGTGCTTTGCATATTGTGGTATGGCCTGTATATTTCTTCTCTAAAAGTCTTCAGATAGAGAATTGTGATAACTTCATCCCTGTGATGTGGATTTTGGCTGTGATATTACTGACTTGTCTTTGGGTGTTTTCTTCACAGCTCTCACTGTTTCTGTCATCACCTTCTGCTGATACCCTCGGCCAACTTGCTCCATGTCTGTTTTGCAGAACAGTAGTAGTTTCTTTTTCAGGACATCACAAATTGTGTTGAAACCCAAAGCCAAAAACAAACACTATCACCTTTCCCAGCATGAACTGGTCAGTCACACAACAATCTCAATTGAATCTCTTGGCCACTCTAAAACCTTAATTTTGTTTATTTTTTTTAGCCATTCAGAGCTGGACTGGCTGGTGTGTTTCAGATCACTGTTCTGCTGCATGATCATTTGAGCTTGAAAGCATGAACTGATGGCCGGACATTCTCCTTCAGGATTTTCTCGTACACAAGAGAATTCATTGTTCCAGTCACACCAAGTTGTCCTGGTCCTGAGGCAGAAAATCAGCAGAGTTGGTTGTCCATCCCTGGGATGATTTGCCACTGTTAGCGGTTTTCTCCCTTTGTGGATAATGGATATGACAGTGGTTCAGTGGAGCCCCGAAGCCTTGGAAATGGCTTTGTAACCTTTTCAGACTGATGGACATCAATCACGTTTGTTCTCATTTCTTCTTGAATTTCTTTGGATCATGGCATGATGGATTGGTTCTTGAGATCTTGTAGCCTACTTCACATTCTCTGAGAGACTAAGTGAATTCCTCACTCAACAAGTACAGTGGTAATCAGGTTTGGGTGTGCCAAATTTGTGGTTAGTCACAGTGACTTTGTGATCTAACAAAGGGTGGGTGATTACTTTTCCATAGAGTGTCAGAAAGGTTTGGATTTTTTGTGTGCATTAATAAATGGAATTGTCAATTGAAAACTGCATTTTGTTTTTTTCTGTGGGTTGACTCAGTGATATTAAAATTGGTTTGATGATTCGAAACCTGTGTGTAATGGGCAAAAAAAAAAAAAAAAAGAAATTAGAAGTGGGGGACAAATACTTTTTCATGGCACTGCATAAGGTGTTGACCCTTTTTAGCCAGTGATGTGGTGTTAGCAGTCCTGGACAGGTTTCAGAGATGTTTACATCCAGGAATTTGGTGTTGCCCACCTGCTCTACTGCTGCACAGTTGATGGTTAGGGGGGATTCTGAGTGTGCCCTTTTTTCTGATCTTCTAAGTCTTCACCCTTCAGGAGGAGATTATGGTTTTTGCACCACATCACTAGGTGGCTCACCTCACTCCTGTAGCTTGTCTCATCATTGTTGACGAGGCCCACCAGTCATGTCCTCCAGAAACTTGAAGAGATTGGAGGTGGATGTTAGTCCACTGTTGTGGGTCCATCAGAGTGAAGAGGAAGGAGTTCAGGACACATCCTTGGGGGGGCTCCTATGTTCAGCATGATGATGATGTAGGTATTGCTGCAAACACAATCTGTGTGGGGTCTCCCCGTCAGGAGGTACTACAGCCAGTTGCACAGGGAGGTGTTGAGTCCCAGTTGGTCTAGTTTGAGAATGAGCTGCTGCGGGATGATGGTTTTGAATGCTGATCTGAAATCAATGAACAGCATTCTGAAAGGTGCTCTGTTCTGAGTTGTTTAACACATCTAGATGTGCAAACCCAATTCCAATGACATTGGGACGTTGTGTTAAATAAAAACGGAATATAATGACTTGAAAATCATGTTCAACCTGTATTTAATTCAATACAGTACAAATTCAAGATATTTAATGTTCAAATAAATAAACGATTGTTTTCGCAAATAATTAACTGACTAATAATTTTATGGCTGCAACACGTTCCAAAAAAAGCTGTGAAAGGTGGAAAAAAAAACGGAAAACTGAGGAATGCTCATCAAACACCTGTTTGTAACATCCCGCTTGTAAATAGGCTAGTTGGGAACAGGTGGTTGCAAAAGCCATTGATCAACAACATCCAGAAATGCCCCCGGCTTGTCTGGGCCCAAGCTTTTCCCCTTAGCTCACTGTTGCTAAGGGGGAAAAAGTGTTCTGTGGTCTGATGAGTCAACATTTCAAATTGTTTTTCAGAAATTGCAGCTGTCGTGTCCTCTGGCCAAAGAGGAAAAGAACCAGCCAGACTGCAAATTCCAAAAGCCAGCACCTGTGATGTACTGGGCTGTGTTAGTGGCAATTGCATGAATAACTTTCACATCTGTGACGGCACCATTAATGGTGTAAGGTACATACAGGTTTTGGAGGAACATACTGCCATTCAACCGTCTTTTTCATGGACGCCCATGCTTATTTCAGCAAGACAATGCCAAACTACATTCTACACCTGTTACAACAGGATGGCTTCATAGCCTGGAATTCCGAACATTTTTTTCCTCATTTATCGTTCTTTTATCAATCTAAAATATTTTTCGCTAAAAACGACATGTGCTTCTATCATTCAAATGTGCAAATGGTGTTAAAAGTCTTCAGGAAAAAAAAAAAAACCTCCGCAACTTGTCTTTACAGCTGTGTCACCGTGCCCCATATTAATATATATATGCCCAGCCAAAAGGTCCTACCTCACTATGAGGTGGCGCAGACATTACATTACAGTACATTTTTCAAACATTGAGTGACTGAAGCTTCTATCTGCATTAGAAGTCCTTATACCGAAAAATTCACGTTATTTATTGAATGACTCCCGTAGATAGTATTCATGTGCTATCACAGAACCTAGCCAATCAACACGGTGGCCATTTTGTGGGCGCAAACACTTGTAGGTCAGTGACCAAACAAAAGCCTAGGATATCGCACCTTAGTATAAAGTACAAAAGAAAATGGTAATAGTGGAAAATTAAACATTTTAATAGTTTAAAAGTATGATTTAAAAAAATATACAAATCTTACATTGACAGTTCATAATACCATAGGCAATAGATTTTCACCTAGATCCAATATGTAGGGAGTGTTTTCATCACATCGTCATGATTCACTAATTTATCAACTTGTCAATGATGATTATATTGAGGGTTAGCAGGTTTAAAAGGGGATTCATGAGTGGTAGAATAATAAGGGAATAATTTAATTAATTATAATTGTGAGTTAATACACATGCTGAAGTCGCATAATAAAATGCATCAAGTATTTGTTACAATATATAAATACTGTCATGACTAAGGAGATTGCAAAATAGGGCAAGTCCATCATATAAGACAAGCCACTATTATATAGCCTACATCTTGAAAAATCGGAAACCAGCTGTCAGTGTGTTCAAGAGAGCAGTAAAAAATAAATCTATTTCTTCAATGATTTAATTATATAAAGTATTTAAACTATACATGATCGTGATTCTATTATGCAGTTTATTTTCAGGAAAAGCTAAAAGAAACGCTTTAAAAAAAAAAAAAAAAAAACTTATCTACAGGCATGTCAGTTGGACTTTAAAAGTACGTGGCTTCCAAACATGATTTCATTTTCCATTCATTGTAATTGGAAAACACGCTTCGGTTTTCAAACGTTTCACTTTTCAACCAGCCTTTTGGAACAGATTGTGGTCGAGAACCGAGGCACCACTGCATTTCAGCTATAGGATCGTGTGTTTCCACTTAACTAATAAGTGCCAAAGTTTACCAATGTAGTAGGCACATCATAACGACTGTGAAATTTATGGTTAATAAAAATATAAACTATAATTGTATAAAAGTGTATAAAAGTATTGTTGATAAGAAGCTCATTGGCTTTGTGTGTAATCAGCAGGGACATGGGCATGCTTTTACAAAGCCATTTACCTTTGAGTTTGCTTATCCTCGGCAGTAAAGCACGCTCGTAAGTGGATTCTTATCTGTTGTGTTGTAAGGTAAGAGTACTCTTCAGTTACGAAGGCTTTATGCAAGCAAGCCATGGGCTTCAAACTTGCCTACAATCCAGACTAATAGACCAACATGGTGTAAAAGCTAATACACATGTAGATGTCACCAATAATTATACTTTATAGTGAAGTGGAGTATGAATTGATTAGAGGGTGATCATGCTCATGGCGCAAGATAACGCTTGAGAGTAGGATTTTGATTTGATTTTCATTGTTGCTTTGTTTAGCCTGTTGTTTTTATGCTGAATTCGAATCTGAAATCCGTTATGAAGGGACAATAAATATATATATATATATATATATATATATATATATAAAATTTTTACCAATATAAAAATATGGTAATATTTGAAAACTGTCAAATATTTCATGGTCAATATTTTCTAAATGGCACAAAATATTTAAAACTTTCTTTCCATTTGGGAATTAAGTACTTGAAGAATCATGTTCTCTGAGGTTTCTGTTGAGATGGTATTAAGCTTAAAGTTCTACAGAAAATCAGATGAAAATATTTCGTTCTACTTAAAACCCTACAATTTTCTTTCGAAGTGATGAACCAAGTCTGTCCTATGGTGGTAACTATTACACATTGTGGTTTATGTTTGTGAAAGATTACGTGAATAGAGGGAATGTGCCTACGTCATAAAATCAAGTCATTTTCATTGACGCCACCATACTGTCGATCAAACAAAGCATTGTTGAATGTTAATTCCGTTAAGACTAAACGAAAGTATGTCTGATAGCATGACACCCAGAGTTTTGTCCGATACCTTTAAACATTGAGAAGGTGATAATAAACAAAGGTACATGGAAAAATTAGAGACACTTCACATAGAGGATCCATTTTTAACCCTCTTTGGACCAAATAAAATTTTGAAGAGAGAAAAATCTGATACTTTCAGAAAATGATACTCTCGACTTGAAATTTTCGATTATATTAATATTTTGTTGCAAATTTGCAACCCCTGCTCGGAAAGGGTTAATGCCGAAGTCGATGTTTTCTCCAATTGACTGTTATTTCGTTTACGTGTCTTGGACAGCTGAATATACATATTAATCTGGTGAATAAATAGTTGGGATTTACACAGAAGAGTTTGAAAGTGTATAAAAGTTAGGACGCATACAAATACTTCGTTGCAGCATGGGTCATAGATGTCGTGTCCTGTAGAATTGAACGAAATAAGTCTCATCTTGTGATGGCAAAGGTAAGTTGCAACTTGCAATACTAGATCTTGTAATCTATATTTACTGTACCATAGTGTAATTTAGTTTGCATAAATTAGGGCATTAAATCTATCTATGATTTTGGACTAAATTATTGCCGATATAGAAGGAATCATGATTTTTTTAAGACCGACGACAAATCTAACTGGAGTGTTTGAATCTCAGACTTTATTCTGCCTGTAATGAAGCAAAAAGTATTCATAGACTGTTGTTGCTGTTTTTGAAATATTATAATCATCCATATAAAAATTGAGGACAGGGAGTCACGTTTACCTCCGTAAACCTCTCTGTGACAGTTTATTATTATTTTAAAATATGCACTATTCTCAAATGAGTCATCTTGGCATTATAAATACTTCTTTATAATTTGAAATTGAGAAGAATAATTCCTACCTGAAATGAAATGATCACTACATTGGCATGTATTGCGTTGGGCATCATCCATCCCGTTGAGTTGCTGAAATATATTGTTCTTTTAAGCTGGCATTCTATAGAATGGTATCTTTGAAAAACGGTCTTGTGACAACCAACAGCACAACAGGTCTCACAACAAAAATGTGTAATTGTGAAAATCTGTTATGGTCCAGTGACTCCCAGACAACTGAGCAGCTTTGTTTGACTAGCAAAATGGCGTTGTAAACAAAAGAGGACGTCGCGCGCACAATCTCTATACTTTAGTATTTTCAAAAATGCCTCTTTTCTGTCTATGGTAGCATGTACAACAGCAGCAACACTGCTTGTTGGGTTGACCCTTAAAATGTAAATATACTAACCTGCCACTTATATTTTCAGCCAACTGGGAACGGATGCAGTCGTGCCATGGCAAATTCATTTTTACCGGAGTCAGCTCTCCAACGGAAGAGGTTGGAAAATGTCAAATTCTCCGTCTTATCCTTCGGTTTCTATGACATTGTTGTGATGTGTTTGGCTGACTTCGTATGACTTCGCAACGCACCTTCTCCCATGTTAGACAGGTTAATGGGTTAACCGCATGGAGAACATTTGGCTGTATGGATGTCGAAAGCTGCCAGCAGCCTTCGGCACAACTCATTTTCTAACCATGTGTCGTTAAATCGGCACTTTCTCGGCATATCCGTAACTGGAAACTTTGTTTGTTTCACCGAGCTCAGGTGTGCACTACCTCCACACTTGGATGAACTGAATAAAATGACGTCACTTGGAGAAATTTCGAGATACTGGAAATGGGCAAGAGTTATCGGTCTTCGCTTGACAGGTTTATTGTTTTGATTAAAAAACACATGATAAACAATATTTTGAGCTGCAACAACAAAAATCAGATGACATTTCCTGACCCAAGCCAAATATTTTTTATTTACCGGACTTTCCAAGATCTAGAAAATGCAACATTTCGTCCAATGATAATCCTGAAATTCCCTGACCCGTACGAACCCTCTTGAAAAAAAGTCTGGTTTCACACTTCATAATAAAGGTTTCAATCTAGAATCTTTGTTTTAATGGGTCAATTTCCATGTAGCATGGGAATGTTGTTTCTATGTTCTAAGGTAACGATTATATGTGGGATTGTCACATTAATGCAATTTACGAATACAATGTACAAGCAATGTTTCAGTTCTTTAGAACAGTTCTGCTGAACTTCAGAACAAAGTTATATAGAACAATTTCTTTGGAACAGTTCTGTAGAACTTGGGTCATAATTTCTATAGAATGCTTTTATAAAATTTCTATAGAACTTGGGTGATAAAGTTCTACAGCATTTCTATAGAATGTTTGAATAGAATTTCTACAGAATGTGGGTCCTAGAGTTCTATAGAATTTCTATAGAATGTTTCTATGGAAATTCTTTAGAAATATTCTGGAGAAAATTTTTAGCAGGGTGGTTTTCATTCCATTTCATTACACTTAAGTTATTTTATGTAACCCTTTGGTTAATTAAAAAAAAAGTCAGTTTCTCTCACTGATATTTTTTGTTCTCCGATTAATAATTGATCAAGTCTTTCCTAACATTTCACACTGCAAAGAAATCATACATAGTAAAGAATATATGATTATTGATTATGTCAGACCGATACCTGGATTATCAATATTGGATCATAAATTAAAACATTGGATTGACGCATCCCTAATAAAAAAAATCAGTCTACACTGATTTCTTTTGTCTGTAGGATGAGTGCTCTACAGGTTCCTCTTCTTCAGTCAGTGTTCAACAGTGCTGGTGTACTTTGATTATTTAAGGTCCAACTGACACCAAAAGCATGTTTTTTAGTATGTTTTAAATTTATTAAAAAAAAAAAAAAAAAAAGGCAGCCAGAATGGACCCAATCGTTTTTTTCCACCACACAACATTATTTTGACGTATATGGCTTTTTGTAACTCCCGCCATGAAAATCCTTTCGAGGGATTTGTTTTGGAGAAGAAGCAGGAAGTGATGTTATTAGCAGACGCCGACTCAGGCGGGTTCATGTGTTTATACCAGGGAAGGTAGGTCTTTATTCATTCGTGCTAGCCAAAATTCCGGTTCGTTGTATTGCTGGATATTGCTCGGTGGCTCGTCCCGGCGCCGGACCGCTTTACGGCATTGTCGTACCGCGCAGCTGAGTCCGCTACATATTGTCATACATACTGTCGGGGAGTCTGCTGCTAGTTAGAAGTGATCCGCATATCATCTAAATATGGCTCCAAACAATATGTTAATATTGCCCCGGTCACGTCACTCGATTGTGAGGTGTTTTATTCTTTGAAAATAGCTTCCATGTCAGAAGAGGCATCGGAAAATCCGAATAACTCTGTTGTTCCTCCCCCATAACAGGTCCCACTACGTGTTTTCAATGGCGAATATCCCAGTGTGACGTCTGCTGATGACTTTGCAGGCAATATGGTTGTCGAGTGAGACTTCCGCAACTTTGCGCATGGATGACACGCTCTCCGCTCATATTTATTTTTATATAGACATTCAAGTGAATAATGTTATGTATTTTTCATTACAGTATCTATAGGCATGTCAGTTGGACTTTAAAAGTACGTGGCTTCCAAACATTGCTGTCTCTTAAACTTCTGGGAGTTTTTAAAGGGGCTAATAATTTTGTGCGGTTATTTTCATTTTTTTGTGAAATAAGTACGTTCTTGTGTGCAGAGAAAAATAATGAATGCATCCGAAATGAAAGTAGGATATTTGGAACAGCCGTGAGAAAAATGCATTGTCACAAACAGCACTTAGAAAATACTGAAAAAAAAAATGAAATTTTAGTGGGGAGTGAGGTGTCTAATAATTGTGTCTTCAAGTGTAAGTGAGTTGAAAACATTGTATTTGCAGGTGAACAATTTCCACAAGTATTACAACTGTCGTTATAGAACATGATCATTGCAATCCAGTAGAGAATGAAATGGTACCTGAAGATAAAAAGTAGTGCTGCGAGTCCCCATGGATCCCTATAGTGCCCGGACCAACAGAGTCAGCCAGAATGTTCACCACGGAGAATGCGCCACTCATGAATCCAAAGCCAAGGCCAGACACTGAGACGGACACAAGTAAAGGAACATCTGTATGACAGGGAGTGCACTGCTGGCATAGGGAATTTTTACTTTTTAGGACCTGTATTAGTCCCACAATGAGGAATATTAGTATTTTTTTAAATATATAAAATATGTTAATAACATCAACTACAATCACAATGATTTCTGAAACATAACTACTCACGAGTTTCGTTTTAAGAACAAAATGTTATGAAACATCTTTTCCTTTTGGCTTGTCCCGTTAGGAGTCGGCACAGCGCGTCATCTTTATCTACGTAAGCCCAACTACTGCTTCTTCCTCTCTAACACCAACTGCAATTATTGTCTTCCCTCACATCCATTAACCTTTTCTTTGGTCTCCTCTCGCTTTTTTGCCTGGCAGCTCCATCCTCAGCACCTTTCTACCAATATACTCACTTTCTCGCCTGTGGACATGACAAGTCCAAACCATCTAAGTCAGCTCTCAAACCTTGTCTCCAAACATCTAACTTTGGCTGTCCATCTAATGAACTCATTGTACATCCTATCCAACCTGCTCACTCCTGAAGAGAACCTCAACATCTGAATTTCTGCCACCTCCAGCTTGGCTTTCTGTTGTTTCTTCAGTGCTTCTTTTTCTTCTTCTTTTCCTTTCGGCGTGTCCCGTTGGGAGTCACCACAGCGTGTCATCTTTTTCCATCTTAGCCCATCTTCTTCTATAACCCCAACTGCCCTCATGTCTTCCCTCACCACATCCAGAAACCTTCTCTTTGGTCTTCCTCTCGCTCTTTTGCCTGGCAGCTCCATCCTCAGCACCCTTCTACCAATATACTCACTTTCTCGCCTCTGAACATGTCCAAACCATCGAAGTCTGCTCTCTCGAATATTGTCTCCAAAACATCCAACTTTGGCCGTCACTCTAATGAGCTGATGTCTCTTCAGTGCAACCGTCTCTAATCCATACATCATGGCGGGCCTCACCAATGTTTTATAAACTTTGCCGTTCATCCAGGGAGAGACTTTTTTGTCACATAACACAACAGACACCTTCCGCCAGCTGTTACAACCTGTTTGGTTCAGCTTCATTTCCTTACCACACTCACCATTGCTCTGGATTGTTGACCCCAAATATTTGAAGTCATCAACCCTATCTCTTTCCCTGGAGCCTCACACTTCCCCCTCTACCTCTCTCATTCACACACATATATTCTGTTTTACATGGGCTAATCTTCATTCCTCTCCTTTCCAGTGGATATCTATATCTTTCTAATTTTTCCTCATCCTGCTCCTTGCTTTCACTGCAGATTACAATGTCATCTGTGAACATTCTGGTCCAAGTGGATTCCACTCTAACCTCTTCTCTCAGCCTATCCATTACCACAGGTAACAGGAAGGGGCGAAAGCTGATCCCTGATGCAGTCCCACCTCCACCTTACATTCTTCTATCATACCTATAGCACACCTCACCACTGTTCTGATGCCTTCATACACATATTCTAACATATTTCTCCGCCACACCAAACTTATGCATGCATTACCACAGTTCCTAACTTGGTATTCTGTGATAGCCTTTTTGTAGATCCAGAAAGATACAATGTAGCTCCTTCTGAGCTTCTCCGTACTTTTCCCATGAGCCCCCTTAAGGCAAATAATGCATTGTGATACTCTTTTTAGGCATGAAACCATACTGTTGCTCAGAGATACTAACTTATGTCCTGAGTAAAGCCTCCACTACTCTTTCCCGTAACTTCATTGTGTGGCTCTTTATTCCTCTATAGTTCCTAGGGCTCTGCAAATTGCCTTTGTTCTTAAAAATGGGAACCTGTACATTTTTCCTGCAGTCTTCAGGCATCTTCTCGCCTGCGAGTATTCTGGATAATAAGTTGGTCAAAAACTCCACAGCCACATCTCCAAATTGCTTCCATACCTCCACAGGTATGTCATCAGGATCAACTTTTCCATTTTTTATCCTCTTTATTGCCTAACTTACCCCTTACCAATCATTGCCTCTTCCTTGTCCATCACACATGCATGTTCTACTCTTCCTTCTCTCATTTTCTTCGCTCATCAACTTCTCACAGAATTTGTTCCATCTATTTAGCACACGACTGGCACCAGATAACACTTTCATCTAGATCCTTAATCACACTTACCTGCTGGACATCCTTCCCATCTCTACCCCTCTGTCTGGCCAACCAATCGTGATCCTTTTCTCCTTCTTATGTGTCCGACCTAGTGTACACGTCATATGCCTCTTCACCACCTCTACCTTTGCCCTTCGTCGAATCTCAATCTATTTCATTCGCCTCTTCTCAGTCATCTCAGTGTCTTAACTTCTTCTTTGCTAACCTCTTTCCTAGTATGACTTCCTGTACTTTTTGGCGTTCCACCACACAGTATCCTTCTCCCCTTTCCTACAAGAAAACACACAGAGTACTCTCCTGTCTGTCTCTCTGATCAACTTGGTTGTAGTTGTCCAGTCTTTCGGGAGTCTGTCCATCAAGAGCCTGTCTCACCACTTTTCGAAAGGTCCGCACAACATTCTTCCTTTCTCAGCTTCCACCACATGGTTCTCAGCTCTACCTTTGTCTTCTTAATTTTCCTGCCCATCACCAGAGTCATCCCACACACCACCACCCGATGCTGTCGAGCTACACTTTCCCCTACCACTACCTCACAGTCAGTAACCTCCTTCAGATTATATCCTCTGCACAAAATGCAATCCACCTGTGTGCTTCTACCTCCACTTTAGCAAGCCACCCTCCCCTGGTGTTCCATTTCCATCCTTTTTGGAAAGTACACCACCATCTGTCCCTAAAAGTTCCTTTCCTTGATGCTGTACTTACTCATCACTTCTTCATCACCCCTGTTTCCTTCACCAACATGTCCATTACAATCTGCACCAATCACAACTCTCTCTGTGTCTGGGACGTTCGGAACTACTCCATCTAGTCTCTTTCAGAATTTCTTATTCAGCTCTAGGTCCCATCCTACCTGTGGGGCATAGACGCAAATCCCATTATACATAACACTCTCAATTTCAAGTTTCTGCCTCATTACTTGATGAACTCTTTCACCTCTAAGACATTTTTAGCCAGCTCTTCCTTTAAAATAACCCCCACTCCATTTCTCTTCCAATCTGTTCCATGGTAAAATAATGTAAACCCTGCCCATAAACTTCGTCTAGCCTTATTACCTTTCCATCTGCTCTCTTGGATGTACATACAGTGAAGAAAAGAAGTACTTGAACACCCTGCTATATTGCAAGCTCTCCCACTTTAAAATCATGGAGGGGTCTGAAATTTTCATCGTAGGTGCATGTCCACTGTGAGAGAGATAATCTAAACAGAAAAATCCAGAAATTACAATGTATGATTTTTTTAATGATTTGTGTGATTGAGCTGCAAATAAGCATTATGAACACCTGTCTATCAGCTAGAATTCTGACCCTTAAAGACCTGTTAGTCTGCGTTTAAAAGTCCACCTCCACTCCATGTATTATCCTGAATCAGATGCAGCTGTGTGAGCTTGTTAGTTGCATAAGGACACCTGTCCACCCCATACAATCAGTAAGACTCAAACTTGTAACATGGCCAAGACCAAAGAGCTGTCCAAAGACACCAGAGACAAAATTGTACAACTCTACACGGCTGGAAAGGGCTACGAAGAAATTTCCAAGCAGCTTGGTGAAAAAAGGTCCACTGTTGGCGCAATCATTGGAAAATGGAAGAAACTAAACATAACAGTCAATCTCAATCAGAGTGGAGCCCCATCCAAGATATCACTTCGTGGGGTCTCAATGATCCTTAGAAAGGTGAGGAATCGGCCCAAGACTACAAGACAGGACTTGGTCAATGACCTGAAAAGAGCTGGGACCACCGTTTCCAAGGTGAGTGTTGGTAATACACCAAGACGTCATGGTTTGAAATCAAGCAGGTTCCCCTGCTTAAACCAGCATGTGTCAAGATCTGCCTTACATTTGGCAATGACCATTTGGATGATACAGAGGAGTCATGGGAGAAAGTTTTGTGGTCAGATGAGACCAAAATTGAACTTTTTGGTCATAATTCCACTAACCGTGTTTGGAGGAAGACGAATGATGAGCTCCATCCCAAGAACACCGTCCCTACTGTGAAGCATGGGGTTGGTAGCATCATGCTTTGGGGGTGTTTTCTACACATGGGACAGGACGACTGCACTGTATTAGGGAGAGGATGACTGGGGCCATGTATTGTGAGATTTGGGGGAACAACCTCTTTCCCAAAGTCAGAGCATTGAAGTTGGGTCATGGCTGGATCTTTCAACATGACAATGACCCGAAGCACACAGCTAGGAAAACCAAGAAGTGGCTCTGTACGAAACATATCAAGGCCTAGCCAGTCTCCAGACCCAAACCCAATAGAAAATCTTTGCAGGGAGCTGAAACTCTGTGTTTCTTAACGACAGCCTAGAAACCCGATTTAGAGAAGACCTGTGTGGAGAAGTGGGCCAAAATCCCTCCTGCAGTGTGTCCAAACCTGGTGAACAACTACAAGAAACGTTTGACCTCTGTAACTGCAAACGAAGGTTACTGTACCAAATATTAACATTGGTTTTCTCAGGTGTTCAAATACTTATTTGCAGCTGTATTACACAAATCGTGAAAAAAAAAGAAAGAAAAAAAAAAATCATACATTGTGATTTCTGGATTTTTTTTTTAGATTATCTCTCTCACAGTGGACATGCACCTACAATGAAAATTTCAGACCCCTTCATGATTTCTAAGTGAGAGTACTTGCAACATAGCAGGGTGTTCAAATACTTATTTTCTTCATTGTATCAACCTTTCTCCTTATCATCATGTCAACCAACTCCTGAGCTTTTCCTGTCATTGTCCCAACATTCAAAGTCCCTACACTCATTTGTAGCCTCTGTGCATTCCTTTTCTTCTTCCGACAAATCCGCTTGCCTCCGCTTCTTTACCTAACCCTCTGCATTTATCCGGGCTTGGAACCAGCCTCCAGATTGCACTGGCTTGTGACCACTTCAGCCTGCATTACCAAACATCGGATCAATATAAATACAATTAATTATCTTCATATAATACTGTACAGTGAAAGGTCAATCACCAAGTCTTGAGTTATCAAAGCTGAATTACAATGAAAAGTGATTTCAACAGCTAAACAAATGGAAAGCCACATATTATAACCAAAATACAATTTATATTAGTTGAACAAAAACATGGTTGTTCACTGAGCTCAGATTTTTAATCTGTCATCTTGTGTTTTTAAAGTATACCGTAGGCCAGTTGTCGGATGGAGATGGGCATAGTTTCCTCCTGGCTGAGGGTGAGGAGGCCTTCATTTGCTTTCCTGCAGGTAGACACCAGACAACAACATTACAACTGGGAATACTGTATGTATGTCAGTGGCGGAAGATATGTGGTGTGACAATTATCCTTTCCTAGAAAAGAGGTAAGGGGGAAAAATGGAACAGAATTGTGGTTCATAGCAGATAAACTCAAGTGTTATCATTTTGACGGGGATTGTTTCTCCATACAATTTCAACATTTGCCCATTTTCTTCATTCAGGCATTTTCTTTAACCAAAATAAACTATCGACAGAAAGTATGGAATGAATGCTAAATTTTCTCCCCACCAATACCAGATATATATGGGAAATTTTTAAATTTATATCAGGGGGCTTTTCCAATTTCTAGACCAAGGACCCCCAAACTGATGGAAACCTGGAGCAGAGATCCCCTACTTCTGTATATTGTATTCAATTGTTTTATATTAAACTGCTCCTGTAATAGAACCCCTTTTCATTTCCACTACACACAAGAGGTGGGAGTGTAATGTTTCCTCCAATGAGGGTGTTGGGGACACCAAGAAAAAAAAAACAAAATGTAAACCATGGAGTTCAGATGGAACGAGTTTACTTGACTCCATTTACACGGTGAAAACTAATTCAGAAAATGCACTCACTCTTTACGAATACGGCCATGACAGGCAAAGAGTTATTTCAACTCACAATTTAAGAAGTTTTTTTAAATGCAGCCCTATGAGGGCACAAGCCACTGCAATCTGTAGCTAGAGGTTTAGGAGCAGGGTTTAAATTATTTTACTATGAAGTACATGGGAAGACATGGAGTAGGGGTTGTTTTAAAGGAAGAGCTGGCTAAGAATGTCTTGGAGGTGAAAAGCTCAACTGATGAGTCTGAAATTGGAAATTGAGGGTGCTCTGTGTAACGTGATGAATGACTATTCACCACAGGTACGATGTGAACGAGTTGAAAGTGAAATTCTTGAAGAAACTAGATGAACTAGTTCTGAGCATCCCAGAAAGAGCTGTGATTGATGCAGATTGTAATGGACAAGTTAGTGAAGGAAACAGGAGCGATGAAGAAGTGATGGTAAAGATGGTGGTGGACTTTGCAAAAAGGATGGAAATTACAGGAATGAACACTTTTTTTTCCCCCCAGAAAGAGGCAGGAACATATTATGACTACAAGAGCGGAGGTAGAAGCATGCAGGTGGATTATATTTTGTGCAGGCAATGTAAACTCAAGGAGGTTACTGAGTGTAAAGTAGTGGTAGGGGAGAGTGTAACTCGACAGTATAGGATGGTGGTGTGTAGGATGACTCTGGTGATGGGCAAGAAGATTAAAAAGACAAAGAGCAGAGAACCATGTGGTGAAAGCTGAGAAAGGAAGAATGTTGTCTTGCCCTAGAGATCTCGATGGAGTGGAGGAGCTCCCAGAGGACTGGATTACTACAGCCAAGGTGATCAGAGGGAAAGGCAGGAGCATATGTGGTGTGTCTTCTGGTAGGAAAGGGGAGAAGGAGACTTGGTGGTGGAACCCCAAAATACAGAAAGTCATACAAGGAAAGAGATGAGTGAAGAAGAAGTGGGATATAGATGACAGAGGAGAGGCGAAAGGAATACATTGAACTGCGACGTAAGACAAATGTAGAGGTATGGAAGCAATTTGGAGAGGTGGCTGCGGAATTTTTTACCAACTTATTCAACAGAATAGTAGCGGGCGAGAACAAGCCTGAAGAATGGAGGAAATGTGCGAGTTCCCATTTTTAAGAACAAAGGCGATATGCAGAGCTGTGACGTCATCGTCCCAACATTCAAAAGTCCCTGCACTCAGTTGTAGGCTCTGTGGGGGCGGGTGTCCTTAACCCGGTCCACGACCGATCCGGTATGGTATTTTTTAGATGAACGCTCATATTAGTTTGGCACAGTTTTACGCCGAATGCCCTTCCTGATGCAACCCTCTGCATTTTTCTGGGCTTGGGACCGGCCTACAGATTGCACTGGCTTGTGCCCCCATAGGGCTGCATTGCCCTCTTCCAAGCGGTATTGTATTAAAAGTACGTGAACATACCTCAAAAGCAAGCCTTAGATAAACATCCTCTCCTGATGACCACCAACACATTTTTTCCTCACTTTGTCCTGATAATACAGTCGTCGCATCATCGTCACAGTAAAGAGTGTCACCGGTCACATTTGAGTTGACAAGATATAACCCAATGATTGCAAAAAACAGAATACGGTGGTATCAGAAGCCAAGATTTTATTGCAGTAGTCTGATAAAGTGGAATCGTGAAAGAGCAAATTTGTCAAGTCAACTGATCCAGGTATTAAGTGTTGTCTGTCCCACATCACCAACAGAACTTAATTTGCCATCATATTTATCGTACTGTGTCAAAAGACATGCGACAAAACTAAAACTGCTTTGGGATTCAAATGTATTCATGATGGTGACGTGGAGTAAATGTCCATTGCAGAGCTGATCATTAACTGCCAAATTATGACAAATATGATCCGCTGATCATCATAAAATGCAAATTATTGACCGATACCAATCAGGCCAATAGGATTGGTGTAAGGTATAATTATTTTCTCAAAACTGTATAGTCCTAGTCTTGATTGATGACTTTCTATTGGACCCACATTATTAAAAGCTTACAGACTTACTTACAGACTCAGTGACGAGGACTTGAGTTGGTTTGGACACACAAACAGACGTGATGTTGTGGCTTAGTACAAACAACTATGACCATGATTTTTTTAAAAATACTGTGTAACCACATTGTTTCATGACAAACCATGGAGATGAAGATATGAATACTAATTGATAAAGCTACTCAGTATCAGATATTTCATATCCTGTCACCTGCAGGTTTTGGTATTCAAATGTTTTTGCATTCAAATGACAAACTGTATTGTCAACCAACATACTCATTTTGACCAAAGTTGAAAGTAAAATAAAAATGGATTCTGATGGTACAGTCTCTTTAAGAATCTCACTGAATTGAATTCCCTCAGTCAATAGAGCTCGTGCACTTATGTCAACAAATCACGTCACTGGCGGGAAGTGTCGGTCAAACAATTCTTCATTCTTCAATGCTGAGTCGGTTGCGGACGATGCGAAAATACGTTTTATAGAGAGACGCCCAGTGTTTTGTCCGATACCGTTAAACATTTAGAAGGTGATAATAAACGATGGTACGTGGAAAAATGAGGGGCACTTGGCATAGAAGACCCATAGTTAATGCGGATGTCGATGTTTTTGGCGATGAGATATCTGACTATTAAACAGCTTCCGCTTGTCTTGGAAAACTGGATCTACACATTTATCTGGTGAGTAAGTCGTCGAGATTTAGACGGAAGAGTTTGAAAGCATAGAAAAGTTGGACGCATACAAGTACTTCGTTGCTGGATCTGTTTTCAATCACGAAGAGTAAGATTTTTTCAATAAAAATACCAATATTTAAATAAAAGACCCCTGGTTTTACACAAACTCGCATTCATTAACAATTACTGGAGAAAAAAAAAAAAGACGAGTCGGCTCCTCCATTAAAGTGTATTGCGGCCACACGTTAAACTTTGGTAAACTTCTCTGTGAGAAATGTTTTTTTTTTTTAAATATGCATTGTTCTCAGATGAGTCCAATTGCGTATTTAAAAAAAGAAAATACACAGCTGGGATAGGCTTCAGCCACCCATACACGGAAACGGGTTGCGGCCACACGAACTTCGGTAAACCTCTGTGTGACTGATGGTTTATTTTCAATTTTTAAATATGCATTAGACTCAATTGAGAACAATGCATATTAGAGATAAATAGAGAAAAAAAAAAAAAAAAAAAAGTCTGTCGGGCAGAAGTTTACCGAAGATTAATGTGTGTCTGCAACTCAATTTGTGTACGTTGGAAATGACTCCCTGTCGGTTTTTAGTTTGGTTGGTTTTTTTTGTTTGTTTGTTTTTTTTTAAAGCACTGTTCTCAAATGAACCAACTTTGCATTAGAAATACTTCTTGGGAATTTGAGCTTGAGAAAAACAATTCCTACCTGAAGTGATGGCTACACAGTTGTGTGTATTTGGTTGGGAACCATCCATCACGTTTAATTGCCGAAATCCATCGATCTTTTCTCATCTTTTCAGCTGGTATTCCATAGAATGATCTCTTTGAATATCTGTCTCGTCTGTTGTAACAACCAACAGCACAACAAGTCTCCAGCATTGTGTATACTCTGCTCCAGTTCAATGTCCCTCACACAGTCGAGCAGCTCTTTTCGGCAATATGGCGCCGTGAAATTGGTGACGTCTATATACTGAGATCACGCAGTCTTTTTACCTTTGAAGTTGTACATATATTTTTCCAGAAATATTGGTGGCTTACAAGTTGGATGACTTCACGGTCATTCATCTATAGGCTTTCCACTATATTTATTGTTGCAGCATTATGTAAAAAAAAAAATAAATATGGACTTACTTCAGCAGTTTATAATAAGCGAAGCGGAAAGTCTCCTGCAGGAGGACGGACAGCACCACACCAAAGATGAGGAGGCCTTTCTGCTGAACCGCACTGTCCTTGTTACTTACTTGAACGGAGATAAACCAAACCAGAGAGGACAATAGGAGAGAGACAAGCCAGAAAAAAGCTCTGGAAGAAAACAAGAAGACCAAATGACGTGAAGAAAGTAAAAACATAGCAGTTTTGCAAGTTGATGACAGTACTAATTGAAAAAATATTTCTCACGGAATCCAGATTTAGGAAGTATGCAGCACAAGGATTTTTAAATGAACATGGAAAAAAAAAGTGCTTTTGTACATAAACAAATATATTTAAACAAATATTTAGTAGTATGTTTCTACATTTTAAAACAAACCGTAATAAAATGATTAATGCTTTAATAAACTCCATGTTGCGGTAAATAGAATGCCATGTCGCAAATGAGGATTAAAATGAGAATGGTTCTGATACCTAACCATCTTTGAGAAAAAAAAATACATACCATTTTCAGAATAATATTTATTTCCTACACTGTAATTTATTCCTCATAAACATAGTACAACATACAATCTTAAAAAATAAGCTCTATATAAAGAGAGAGAGAGAGAGAGAGAGAGAGAGAGAGAGAGAGAGCGAGAGAGAGCGAGAGAGAGCGAGAGAGAGCGAGAGAGAGCGAGAGAGAGCGAGAGAGAGCGAGAGAGAGAGAGAGAGAGGAGAGAGAGAGAGAGAGCGAGAGAGAGCGAGAGAGAGCGAGAGAGAGCGAGAGAGAGAGAGAGAGAGAGACACACACACGCACACACAATAAAGCCGGGGGGCGCACAAGCCACTGCAATCTGTAGGCTGGTCCCAAGCCCGGGTAAATGCAGAGTGTTGCATTGGGAAGAACCGCCGGTGGAAAACTTTGCCAGACAAATACGAGCGTTCATCTAAAGAATACCATACCGGATATGTTATGGCCCAGGTTAACAACGCCTGCCCCCAACACCGTGAACCTGCAGGGAATCGACGGAAATTCAGCTACTGTGGGTCGAAGACAAAAAAAAGTGGAGGAAAGCGGATTCGTTGACAGAAGATGAGGAATGCACAGAGCCTACAACTGAGTGTAGGGACTTTGAATGCTGAGACGATGACAGGAAAAGCTCAGGAGTTGGTTGGTTGACATGATGATGAGGAGAAAGGTTGATATATTGTGCATCCAAGAGAGCAGGTGGAAAGGTAGTAAGGGTAGAAGTTTAGGAGCAGGGTTTAAATTATTTTACCATGAAGTAGATGGGAAGAGAAATGGAGTAGGGTTATTTTAAAGGAAGAGCTTGGCGAAGAATGTCTTGGAGGTGATGAAGCTGAAACTTGAAATTGAGGGTATTCTGTATACTGTGATTAGTGGCTATGCCCCACAGGTAGGATGTGACTTAGAGTTGGAAGACAAATTCTGGAAGGAACTAGAAGTTTTTCTGAGCATCACAGACAGAGAGTGAGTTGTGATTGTGCAGATTATAATTGACATGTTGGTGAAGAAAACAGGGGCAATGAAGAAGTGATTGGTAAGTACGGCATCCAGGAAAGGAACCCTGAGGTACAGATGGTGGTGGACTTTGCAAAAAGGATGGAAATGGAATGAACACCTTTTTCCAAAAGAGGCAGGAACATAAGGTGACCTACAAAAGTAGATGTAGAAGCACACAGTTGGATTGTATTTTGTGGAGACGATGGAATCTGAAGGGGGTTACTGACGGTAAGGTAGTGGTGGGGAAGAGTGTAGCTCGACAGCGTAGGATGGTGTGTGTAGGATGACTGATGGGAGGAAGGAGGATTAAGAAGACAAAGGTAGAGCAGAGAACCATGTGGTGTAAACTGAGAAGGGAAGAATGTTGTGCGGCCTTTCGGAAAGTGGAGAGAGGCTCTGGATGGACAGGGGAACTCCCAGAAGACTAGACTAGTAGAGCCAATGTGATCAGAAACACAGGCAAGAGAATACTTGGTGTGTCTTCTAGAAGGAAAGGGGAGAAGGAGATTTGGTGGTGGAACCTCAAAATACAGGAAGTCAAACAAGGAAAGAGGTTAGCGAAGAAGTGGGATACAGATGACAGAGGAGAGGCGAAAAGGAATACATGCGACGTAAGACAAATGTAGAGGTATGGAAGCAATTTGGAGAGGTGGCTGCGGAGTTTTTGACCAACCTATTCAACAGAATAGTAGCGGGCGAGAACATGCCTGAAGAATGGAGGAAAAGTGCGAGTTCCCATTTTTAAGAACAAAGGCAATTTGCAGAGCTGTGGAGACGCTGTTGCATCACTTCCATTTCGCCGGTGTTGTCCACCCTCCTCAACAAGAGGAACTTTTGCTTCCAAGGAGAATGCAGGATCCGTCTCTCTCACCACTTCCAGCCCGATTTGGCCAAATCACCATGAATCCTCGTTTTTATTTCCTTAGTGTGGTCCAAAAACAAACAGGAAATGTGATAAATAAAGTAGCAGGGGCAAAAAGAATACATTGAGATGTGACGTAGGTCAAAGGAAGAGGCTAAACAAGAGGCATATGACGACATATACAACAGGTTGGGCATAAAAGAAGGAGAAAAGGATCTCTCCAGGGTGACCAGACAGAGGGCTAGAGGTGGGAAGGATGTGCAGCAGGTAAAGGTGATTAAGGATAGCGATAGAAATATGTTGACTGAGGCCATTAGTGTACGAAGTAGATGGAAAGAGTACTTTGAGAAGTTGATGAATGAGGAAAATGAGAGAGAGAAAAAAAAGAGTAGAAGAGGCAATGTGAAGGACCAGGAACTGGCAATGATTCGTAAGGGGAAATTTCAAAAAGCACTGAAGAGGATGAAAAATGGAAACGCAGCTGGTCCTGATGACATACCTATGGAGGCATGTAAGCAATTTGGAGAGTTAGTCGAGTTTTTGACCAACTTTTTCAACAGAATACTAGCAGGCGAGAAGATGCCTGAAGAATGGAGGAAAAGTGTGCTAGTTCACATTTTTAAGAACAAAGGCAATTTGTAGAGCTGTGGGAGGAATAAAGTTGATGAGCCACACAATGAAGTTTTGGGAAAGAGTAGTGGAGGCTAGACTCAAGACAGAAGTAAGTATCTCCGAGCAACAGTGTGGTTTCATGCCTAGAATGAGTACCACAGACGCATTATTTCCTTTGAGGATGGAAGTGGAAAAGTACAGAGGAGGTCAGAAGGAGCTACATTGTGTCTTTGTGGATCTAGAAAAAGCCTATGACAGCGTACCAAGACAGGCACTGTGGTACTACATGCGTAAGTCTGGTGTGGTTGAGAAATATATACAGTACAGGACATGTATGAGGGCAGCAAAACAGTGGTGAGGTGTGCCATAGGTGTGACAGAAGAATTTAAGGTGGACGTGGGTCTGCATCAGGGATCAGCTCTGAGCCCCTTCCTGATTGTTGTGGTCATGAATAGGCTGACAGATGAGCTGAGACTGGAATCTCCTTGGACCATCATGTTCGCAGATGACGTTGTGATCTGCAGTGAAAGCAGAGAGCAGGTGGAAGGAACAATTAGAAAGATCGAGGCATGCACTGGAAAGGAGAGGAATGGAGATGAGCTTAAGTAAAACAAAGTCTGTCTGATTGAGAAGGGTGGGTGGAGGGGGAAGATTGAGGCTCCAGGGAGAAGTGATAGCGAGGGTGGACAACTTCAAATACTTGGGGTCAGTTTGTGTTTTAAGAAGAAGATGGGCTGTGGCGAGCCCTAACGGGACAAGCCAAAAGGTAAAGAATATCTGTACAGTGATGAAAATGAGTATTTGAACACCCACTATTGCAAGTTCTTCCACTTAGAAATCATGGAGATGTCTGCAATTTTCATCGTAGGTCCATGTCCACTGTGAGAGATAATCACATAGATACACAAAGACAAAGAGAAAAATCCAGAAATCACAATGTATGATTTTTTTAATCATTTGTGTGATACAGCTGCAAATAAGTATTTGAACACCTGAGAAAACCAATGTTCATATTTGGTATAGCAGCCTATGTTTCTAATTACAAAGGTCAAACGTTTCCTGGAGTTGTTCACCAGGTTTGCACACACTGCAGGAGGGATTTTGGTCCAGTCCTCCACACAGATCTTCTCTAAATCAGACAGGTTTCTAGGCTGTCGTTGAGAAACACGGAGTTTCAGCTCCCTGCAAAGATTTTCTATTGGGTTTAGGTCTGGAGACTGGCTAGGCCACGCCAGAACATTGAAATGCTTCTTACGCAGCCGCTCCTTGGTTTTCCTGGCTGTGTGCTTCGGGTCATTGTCATGTTGAGAGACTCAGCCATGACCCATCTGCAATGCTCTGACTGAGGGAAAAAGGTTGTTCCCCAAAATCCCATAATACATGTCCGCAATCATCCTCCGTAATAGGTCTTTTCAGGTCATTGACCAAGTCCTGTCGTGTAGTCCTGGGCTGATTCCTCACCTTTCTAAGGATCATTGAGACCCCACGAGGTGACATCTTGCATGGGGCTCCACTTCGATTGAGATTGACTGTCATGTTTAGCTTCTTCCATTTTCCTAATGATTTCTCCAACAGTGGAACCCTTTTCACCAAGCTGCTTGGCAATTTCTCTGTAGCCTTTTTCAGCCGTGTAGAGTTGTACAATTTTTTCTCAGGTGTCTTTGTGCACCTCTTTGGTCATGGCCATGTTACAAGTTTGAGTCTTCCTGATTGTATGGGGTGGACAGATGTCTTTATGCAGCTAACAACCTCACACAGGTGCATCTGATTCAGGATAATACATGGAGTGGAGGTGGACTTTTAAAGGCGGACTAACAGGTCTTTGAGGGTCAGAATTCTACCTGATAGGCAGGTGTTCAAATACTTGTTTGCAGCTGTATCACACAAAATAAATTGAGAGAAAAAAAAAATAAAATAAAAAAAAAAAAAAAAAATCATACATTGTGATTTCTGGATTTTTCTTTTTAGATCTCTGTCACAGTGGATATGCATTTACGATGACAATTGCAGACCCCTCCATGATTTCTAAGTGGGAAAACTTGCAATATAGCAGGGTGTTCAAATACATATTTTCTTCACTATATACTCACTCACACTTTCTCTTCACATTGTACAAATAGTCCGAGCATTCTATCACATCTGAGAATGATTTCATCAGAAGAATTTCAACAACAACAACATTTCTGACCAAGTTAGCCAAATCAACTTGAACATTAACAGGAACAGCTACTTTTACCAATCAACTTTGCTCCCCATCTGTAACTAATTCATTTCCATTTTTTGTTCCTTTGTTTTGACCATGTATCTGGTAAGACACAGAAATGTCTATCAAAGGGGGTCGTAGGAAAAGGTTCTCTGGATAGCTGATGGTCGAGACATGGAAGCAGGTTTCCTCAATACAAGGCGTGGTGTCAACTTCAAACTAGTCGTCAGCTAGCCATTTTAAGAACTACTGTATTTTTATGGTCTTTACAAATTTTGTCTGAACAACATATAATAATGTAACTGGAGAGACATTAACAGAAATCTTGAATATAATACACCTGGCTGACTGTACCAGGGAACAAGTTACCATCATACTTGATCAGGACCCATTGTTCAACTTCAATGGTGGACTTGTCATGTTAGGTTCCACTTCTCATCTCAGAGAGCACATGGCAGACTTAAAGAAAGCATGTGCAATTTTACCCACAAAAGCAAGAGACCTCTTATGTATTAATGACTCCTGGTTTTGATACAAGTGTTGGATTATCTGTTCCCCTAGAATCACCCTAAGCTCTCACTCTTTTATCTTTTTCTTTTGTATTGTGCTGTGGAGAATCCAGTCACTGTCGATACTGTTGCCTGAATTGTAAAAAGGCAACCTCCAGTACCAGTGTGTTCAGACAACTGGCAATAAATCCTGGATGCTCCATCACACACTGCATCAGATGGTCTGGGTAATCTGCCATTTTCTGGTGAATATATTGACTCTTGTGGCAGCAAAAGCTCTCCTATTGTTTGCACAGGTATGCAGCATTTAAATGCACACATTTGGATATAATAAAAATAAATGAAAATCTGTTCACATTCACAAATGTCTACAGCTCAAAGACCTATATCAGTCCTGTAAACAGAAACATCGACCCCCATTATATTTGTATTTTAAGCACTTAGTGCCCAAACAAAACCACAAGATACTGGTTTACAGCTTTCAGTATTTTTGTGGTTTTGCTCCTGATATCAGGGGAAAAATTGTGACTAAAAAGGGGTCTGGACAGGTCTGTGTACTGTCTGGTTATGGCATCAGTTTACCATGTGAAATTAAATTTATGGTGGAGCAAGATATCACCAGCTATTGATCTCAAATTAATGTGGCAACATTTTAAACAGATTTCGTTTGTTAAAATCCTTATTTTTGAAAATATACTAACTTGGACTGTGAACTACATAATCAGCTTCTGTGTGTTTTGGTGGAATAATAAATGAGCTTTGTACACGTAAAATAGTTGTCGCGGTTGTCAGGTACCAATTCACTAAAAACTTTGCATAATTTCAAAACAAGAAAACTTCATCTATACATTCAGGATATCAAAGCCATTACTATTTATCACTTTATGGCTAAATAAACAAAACAACTTCATAAATACCAGTTCCATGTTTCCAAAACGAGCATGTCCTTTTAGCTGGGTCTCCACCTTCATCACAAGCTATTTCGAATGTGTGTGCTGTCTAACTGGCTCAAATTGATAACCTTTAACGACTTTATAAAGCTAATATTCTTCACCGTCTTCATGGGACCCTTTAGAATAGTGTTCATCGCTCAAAATTCTTCGTCGTTCTTACAATGTATTCCAATGCTCGCCATGTTGTCACCGGGTCTGACGTCATGTTCCTTCTCGGGTTTTTCTGCTTCATTTCAGTCTTTTTTCGGTGAATCCAGCAGTGTGCGAACCTTTTTTGGCGGATAATTGAAAAATAAAAATGTTTCCGTCATTATGGATATCAGATTCAAATTCTGGATAAAAAACTGTATAATAGCAAAAAGGTGCATTGAGGAACTTCCATCCCCTTTAATTAAAAAGATAAACAGAAAAACAGATTGTAGTACTGCAAAACTATTTAATCAGGCATATTATCATAGATTGGTTCTCCTGCAGCCACTATTTTTTTTTCCAGCCACCAAACTGGCTGTGTTGTAGTAGCTGACCTATTATGAACATGTGATATGTAATACATGTAAATGGACACCCAATATCCATTTCCCTCCTGAAGTAGTCTGGTACCCATCACCAAAAGTGTGAGTCGTTACACCACAACAGGCCCATAATTGTTGCGGTGAATGATAATGGTATTGCGGTGGATGAGTGACATTGAAGTTTAATGCTGTGGAAACAGCAAGCTAAACTTGTCTTCGCTGTTTGTGTTAAGAGCACAATTGGGCATATAAAAATTTTCGAGTAAAAGTCCCCTCTAACAATTTTACTTTCAAATGTAAGTTCCTTGATGACTTAATTGAAATTTGTACCTGAGAATAAGAAAATTAGTCCTGAACAATTTTCTATTCCTTGTTATTTTCACATTTGCCAATGTTCACTAAATACTGTACTATATATTTTAGCACTGTAACTGTTTATACTATAGCATGCACAAAACGTAATAAAATGAAACCTTATTTAGCTTTCTTAGTATTTTGATCTCTTAGAACTAAATCTAGCTGTAGACATGTTGCATGTGTATTAATGACGGTCATTTGTTGATTTGATGAGTGGCCCAAACTTTTTATTTTAAGCATGACTCTTGAGTTACAGACTCACAGTCACAGGTTTGGTGACTTTACCCAGCTGACTTTGGGTGATTACCCAGGTGACTTTGGGTGACAAGAGGGGTGCAACCTAAACCGATCCCCAGTCAATTGTACCGCGCATTGGGTGTGCTCCGATTCCCCAGCCACCGAAAATGATCGAACAATTTCTGTGGAAAACGTGAGCGATGCTCGCCTATCAACACCTGTCCTTGGCGATCTCAAAAGATTTGACTTCAGGCTGATCTTATTCCCCTGATCAGTATCAGACAATATTTTGCATTTCATGCTGGTCGGCTGATTGTCTTTGTCATAATTCGCTGATCGGATCAAAGCTCTGCAAAAGACATTTACTCCACATCACTATTGTGCAGAATACATTTGAATCCAAAAACTAGTTTATTTTTAGCGTTTTAGCCCTGGTGTAACTGAATTTCTTTGACATGGCTCATGATGTTGATGATTATCGACGTAAATGCGGTCGCAATACATGAAGCAGCTCTGAATATGAGCTTTTGGCCTAACTTCCGTACATCCTCAGTACGGTTAACTTGCATTTCCTGTTTCCGGGTGAATACCGGTTGTTTTGGAGCAGGCTTGTTTAGTTAAAGTTCATGAAATAAACACGTAAATTAATGTCAAGACCACATAAAATAAGCGACGTCTTGAGAGTGCGAGGGGAGGGGCATTACTGTTACTCGTATTAGTGCCTCAACATGGCTACGCTCGTGAAAGTAAAACAACAAACTCAAACGCATGTTCGTTCACTGTTGTCAACTAATATCCAGATTAATTTTAGGCCATTTTTCCTCAATTTTCGGGAGGAATGTTCGTGAAAACTTGAAAATCCGGAATTCCATGAAAATCTGGAGGAGTTTCATCACTGGAGTTTGGTCTGCATTGCCGGCAATAAGTCGGACTCATTTCCAGTTAGAGATTGACTCTGCCAAGGCTACCCTTTGTAACTTTTATGGACATAATCTCTGAGTGGCTAGGATGAGAATCAGCACCTCCAAAATCTGAGACCATGGTCCTCAGTTGGAAAAGGGTGGTGTGCCCTCTACGGGTCGGGGATGAGAGCCTGCCCCAAGTGGAGGATCTCAAGTATCTTGGGGTCTTGTTAACGAGTGAGGGAAGGAACGAGTGAGATCGACAGGTGGATCGGTGCAGTGTCTGCAGTGATGCGGACTTTGTATCGATCAGTTGTGGTAAAGAGGGAGCTAAGTCGGAAGGCCCAGCTCTCAATTTACCTGTCAATCTATGTTCCAACCATCACCTATGGGCCCGAGATGTGGGTCGTAACTCAAAGAAAGAGATCCCTGATACAAGCGCTGAAAAGAGTTTCACCCGCAGAGTTTGCCGGCTCTCCCTGAGAGATAGGGTGAGAAGCTCGGTCATCCGGGAGGGGCTCAGTGTTGAGTCGTCGCTCTTCCGCATTAAGATGAGTCAGGTAACGTGGCTGGGGCATCTGATCTGGATGTCTCCCGGACACCTGCCTGGTGAGGTGTTCTAGGGATGTCCCACCGGAAAGAGATCCCGGGGATGACCTCATGCACGCTGGAGAGATTGTCTCTCGGCTGGCCTGGAAATACCTCGGGATCGCTCCAGAAAAGCTGGAAGAAGAGGCTGGGCAAAGGGAAGTATGGCTATCCCTCTCAATGAATGGGTCTTTGTGTTGCAGTGTTGGGGGAGTGATGGTTGGAAGTGGACATTGAGCCACCAGTTGCGAATAGTAATCATAATCCTGTATTTAAGGCCTTTCGTGACAGTGCGCGGAAGTAGGAAGTAACCTGTCGTTACCTCGTGTTTGCAGCCAAAGTTTATCTTCCCTCTGAACTGAGTAACTCTAAAGAGGTATTGTTTACCGCACGGGCTTTTTTCCGTGTCGTCATATGGTGAGTTCCTTTTTATTTAGGGTGTCTCGCAATCGCATGCTCACTGTTTATAATTTTTATTTTTTTGACCGTGGTTCTCAAGTCCCTTTTGGGTATCTGCTCTTACAGCATTGCCATCCCTGACAATGTCATTTCAAATTTTTACACACCTTAACGTCTGAGCTTATCTATTTGTATGAATGGGTTACTTGAGTCGTTTATCTGGTGAAATTTTCAGATCAATAGTGCAATGACTCTGACCCAGTTGTCACCACTGCTCCCCTCTCCCTAAAAACTTCATGAACTCAGCATTCACCCAAGCTACCATGCTCTGGGAGATGGTCACCAAAGGATGGTTGGGCATTCAACTCAGATGTCAAATTAATGATCAACTTTACATCAAATCTGGACTCCTGTCTTCAAAGACTAATATTTTTCTTTTGAAGTCACAAAGCGACAAAAAGGTTGGACTCTTCCAACCACTAGAAACATTGACAACACTTGCTCGTGATTGAGAATGACTGCAATGTGTGGGGACTCCTAAGGTTTCTTGAACTGAAAATAAATCTGTTTTGATATTTAACAATCTCTGTATAAATATTCCAAATATATGCCGTCTATGTCATTGTGTCCGCTTTGCTGCTCCAGCTGCGAGATATTGAGAACTCTTCATCTGAAAGGTCAAGTGTCATCCCTATAAACATTCTAAAATAGATATTGTAATGAAAACTACATATAACATTATTCACTTCAATGTCTATACGAATAAATAAATATGAGCAGAAAGCGCGTCATCAATGCACAAAGTTGCAGAAGTGTCATTTTATGACATCCAAGTGGTCGCCATATTGGCTGGATCCCCTGTCCGTGACATCACCCGGACATTTGCCAATGAAAACACGCGGTGGACCCTACTATGGGAGACGAACACGCCCCTTCTGACACGGAAGCTCTTTTCGAAAAGGAGAACATCACACAAGCGAGTGAAGTTAACGGGGCAATATTACCCTATCGTTTCGAGCCATATTCAGATGATATGCGATCACGGCCAAACTGCCTCCCTGTCCGATCCACTTCCGTGGCGGAGATGAGCCATCGCAGCCGGCCGGTGTGGCTCATTTTCGGCGCCGAGGTGGCGTATCACGGAACCGAGCCAGGGTGCTTTAGTGGGTTGTTCATAGCCGCCGCAGTACGCGATGAACAACATCGTCGAGCCGGGGAGCTATACTGCGTTGTCGTCGCACGCGGCTGAGTGAGGCATTGTCGGCTGCGTTCTTCAGAGCTGTCTGCAAGCCTGACGCGCAGCCTTCGCCGAAGCAGTGACCGGCGGACGCGGCGCCTCGGCCGGTGTGGCTCATTTTCGGCACCGAGGTGGCTTATCACAGAGCCGAGCCAGGCTGCTTTAGGGCGTTGTTCATTGCCGCTGACCGCGATGAACAACAATGTCGAGCCAGGGTGCTTTATGGCGTTGTCGTCGCACGCGGCTGAGTTCGGCTGAGTTGTCTGCACAGTTGTTCAGAGCCGCCGCCACCCGCGAGCCCTACGCGCAGTCTTCGCCCGCGAGCCAGACGCCATCAGACGTGCACATCAACACATTTAGCACACCTGTCATACGTACGCAGATCTTTTGTTACGTTGAGACCGATTACGGGGTCCGCCCCAAACTATTTTTTTAGCAGCTGTATACACACCTACCTGTCAATTGGAACCCACGAAGCGCTCGTCCTATGCACCCGTGTAATCCATTTTTCACGACGAAACGGGTCTCTTGCAAACTTATGAAGGGTAAAGCCATCCTCCCGAGTGTTCAAGCAATGTCCAGCAATGCAACGAGCCGGCACTCTCACTAAGGAACAACAAGCAACCTTCCTGGAGATAAAACTAATAGAAACAAATGAGTGCAGTTGAGGGTGGTCCTCCCATGTACGTCACTTCCTGCTTCTTCTCAAAAACAAAATCCGAAAGGATTTTCATGGCGGGAGTTACAAAAAGCTGTATACGTCAAAAATCATGTTATGTGGTGAAAAAACAAATGGCTCCATGTCGGCTGCCGTTTTTTTCCATTCATAACAGACTAAAAATCATGCATTTTATGACAGTGGCCCTTTAAGGGTTCAGTTAAGGGTGTACCCTGCCTCCTGGCTGATGACAGCTAGGATAGGCTCCAGGATACATTGTTTATCAAAACAACCGGACTTCCCCTTTAATATATTTTACTGACTACTTATTTATGCAGTCACTCACGTTTGAAAAATGTACGGGTGTGGTCAGTCATGGCCACAAATACAGTATAAAGTTGCGGGTGTGGTCCACCAGTCATGCCCGCACATATAAAGTTGCGGGTGTGTGCTGTTTATAACTATGAGTGTTCCCCCTTTCAGAGCAGGGGGGGGCGGTGTCAGGTAGACTAGGAAGTAGAAGTAGGCTGAGCAGCAGCTTATTAAAAGATTGTGGGGGAAAAAAAAGCCGTCAGGCTGTGGTTCACTGTGCTGGATCGCTTTTCATGTGGGCTGAGGGTGCGCGACAAGTGCGCAGTGGCGCAGCTTAGAGGGAACATTGGCCAAGACTCCACAAAATAAGCGACGTCTTTCAATATCTATGTATTTCTACCCGTAACACATTTTACATGTGGTTTTTCGTGCTCGACTGTGCAAATTTGAGAGTGCGATGGCGCGCAGGTGCGTACGCGGCCGCCAAATTACAGTAACTACAGCAATTCGTGGATGTTTAAGAAACATCGAACGTGAGTAACTTCATAACTCATACGACGGAGGCCGTGAGAACTTGGGAAATTTAACAAGTCTTATCTTAGTACCCAAATTGGTACCGTATCGTTCATGTCGAAGCAGCTCGGCTCAAATTAGCCTAGCCTAGCTGGGACTGCTAACAACGAAAGCATCTGTTTTCCAATATTGAAAGGAAACAAACGCTAGTATCTCCACGTCCTGCAATCTTACGTATCGTACACAACGAGGGTAGTGAGTACCAATAAGAAGTTGGGCGAGTGGAAACGCCAACATAAACTTGCTTATCGGCCTAGTATTCCTTAGCTTAGCTTGCTAACAACAAGACGCGTTTGTGAGCAATTCGTGGATGTTTAAGAAACATCGAACGTGAGTAACTTCATAACTCATACGACGAAGGCCGTGAGGACTTGGGAAATTTAACAAGTCTTATCTTAGTACCCAAATTGGTACCGTATCGTTCGCACTGAAGCTGCACGGCCCAAGTTAGCCTAGCACGCTAACGTTTTGCCGACGTATAGTATACAACGAGGACCAAAAATCAATCTTTGACTCAACCTTTAACTATGAGTGAGGGCCATTGTGGTTTGAATCTACTCCATCTACATATCCCTTAAATCACCATATCCTTTATATTTTTAACACAGTTCGTATGTGATTTGTGTACCTTATGTGCTGACTGTTTATTGTGATTGCTTTCATTTGATCTTAACTTTAACATAGAGTAGGTAGTATGTAAATTGTGTATCTTTTGTGCTGACTTTGTTTATTTGATTGCTTCTTTTTGATTATCTGGAGCCCGTTGTGCAGCACATTATTCTGCTACCGGTCGGCCGGTCCCAAGCCCGGATAAATGCAGAGGGGTTGCGTCAGGAAGGGCATCCGGCATAAAACTGTGCCAAATATATATGAGCGTTGATCGGATGAATTCTACAACAGTGAGGTCATGGCCCGGGCTTCCTACACTCGCACCCGGAAATGTTAATCTACAAGTTGTAAGTAGAAATTCAGATAATGTAGATCCAAGACAAAAAAAAAAAAGAGGAAGAAAGCGGATTAATATTTACACGAACCAAGCGCATCACTTCACCACTGACACCAAAACTCCCCCACCGACACAGACGAGTGGGCCAACAAGGGACTCAATGAAATATTCTAAATGACTGGCCCATAATTGTTCATACAAGATGTACACAGTCATGATGCGGATCTTTTGTTACATTCTGAGAAAAGGGGACGATTATGTCGTTGGACACGGATTTCTGGAATGTTCCTATAAAGGACAAGGATGGGTATCGATGGAGCTTCTTACTGCCACGGCTGCTTTCAGACAAGTACAGTAATCCCTCGCTTTTCACCGTTAATTGGTATCAGACCCACCCGCAAAAAGTGAAAAATCGCGGCGTTTTCTTTTTTGCATCATAGGTTCTTGTCGTCTTGCTGGGCATGCCACATTATACCCCATCAATGCGGCTTCTTGCTGCAGTACTGTACAAATGTATGCTGGAATTTTTGTTTTTTGTTTTATACCGTTAAACATTTAGAAGGTGATAATAAATGAAGGTACGTGGAAAAATTAGACACTCTTGGCATAGAGGATCCATATTTAATGCCGAAATCGTTTTCGGCGATAGGAAATCTGACTGTTAATTCGCTTCTGCTCATGTTGAAGAACTGGATATATACATGTATCTGGTGAATAAATCATCGAGATTAACACAGAAGAGTTTGAAAGTGTATAAAAGTCTGGACACATAAAAATACCTTGTTGCTGGATCTGTTCTCAATCAGGAAAAAATCCCATATAGTGATTTTTTTCTATACAATTACCAATACGGAGGATCAGATGGTAAAGCGTTGGCCTCTCAGTTCCCGGGTTCAATCCCAGACCCACCTGTGTGGAGTTTGCATGTTCTCTCCGTGCCTGCGTGGGTTTCCTCCGGGCACGCCGGTTTACTCCCACATCCCAAAAACATGCAACACTGGACACTCTAAATTGCTCTGATGTGTGATTGGGAGTGTTGTTGTTTGCCTGGTAACCAGTTTAGGGTGTAGATTAAGTAGTTCTGAGCATCCCATACACAGAGAAATGATGAGAAATGTGATTGGTGCAGATTGGTGCAGTGGAAAAGTGATGGGTAAGTACAGCATCCAGGAGTGGGACTTTGAGGGACAGATAGTGTTGGACTTTGCAAAAAGGATGGAAATTGCAGGCGTGAACACTCCACCCCTCCATAAGAGGCAGGAACGTTGGGTGACCTAAAACAGCGGAGGTGGAAGCACGCAGGTGGATTACATTTTGCGCAGAGGATGTAAACTGAACGAGGTTAGTGACTGTAAGGTAGTGCTCGGGGAGAGTGTAGCTCGACAGCATAGGATGATGGTGTGTAAGATGACTCTGGTAGCGGGTAGGAAGATTAAGAAGGCAAAGGTAGAGCAGAGAACCAAGTGGTGGAAACTGAGAAACAATGTTATGGGGCCTTTCGGAAAGAAGTGAGTTAGGCTCTCTTTAGACAGGAGGAGCTCCCGGATGACTGGACTACTACAGCCAAGTTGATCAGAGATGCAGGTATGACAGTACTTGATGTCTTCTTGTAGGAAAGGGGAGAAGGAACCCCAAAACACAGAAAGTCATACAAGGAAAGAAGTTAGCAAAGAAGAAGGGGGACACTGAGAGGACTGAGGAGAGGCGAAATGAATACATTGAGATGCGACGTCTGGCAAAAGGTAGAGGTGGCGAAGGCTAAAAAAGAGGCATATGACGACATGTATACCTTGTTGGACAGGAAAGAAGGAGAAAAGTATCTCTACAGTTTGAAGAGGATGAAAAATGGAAAGGCAGTCCTGATGATATACCTATGGAGGTATGGAAGTAATTTGGAGAGGTGGCTGTGGAGTTTCTGACCAACTTATTGAAAATAATACTCACGGGCAAGAAGATACTTTAAAAAATAGAGGAAAAGAATGCTAGTTCCCATTCATAAGAATGAAGGTGATTTGCAGAGCAATGGGAAATATAGAGGAATAAAATTGATGAGCTGCACAATAAAGTTATAGGAAAAGAGTAGTGGACGGTAGACTTGGACCAGAAGTATCTGCGAGCAACAGTATGGTTTCATGCCTACAAAGAGTACCACAGATGCATTGTTTGCTTTGAGAATGCTTGTGGTAAAGTCCAGAGAAGGTCAGAAGGAGCTACATTGTGTTTTTGAGGATCTTGAGAAAGCCTATGACAGAGTACCAAGAGAGGAACTCCAGTACTGCATGCTTAAGTCTGGTGTGGCGAAAAATATGTCAGGATAGTACAGAACATGTATGAGGGCGGGAGAACAGTGGTGAGCTGTGTCCTAGGTGTGACAGAAGGTTTTAAGGTGGAGGGGAGACTGCATCAGGGATCAACTCTGCGCCCCTTCCTGTTTGTTGTTGTAATGAATGGACTGACAGATGAGATTAGACTGGCATCTAGGACTATGATGTTGGCAGATGACATTGTGATCTGCAGTAAAAGCAGGGAGCAGGAGGAGGAACAATTAGAAAGATGGAGGCATGAACTGAAAAGTAGAGGAATGAAGATTATCTTAAGTAAAACAGAATATATGTGCATGAATGACAGGGTCGAGGGGGAAGAGTGAGGCTACAGGGAGAAGAGATACTATCAAAGGTGGACGACTTCAAATAATTGGTGTCAACAATCCAGTGCAATGGTGAGTGTAGTCGGGAAGTGAAGAAACGGGTTCAACCAGGTTAGAACAGCTGGGGGAAGGTGTCTGGTGTGTTATGTGACAGATGAGTCTCTGCTAGGATAAAGGGCAAAGTTTATAAAACAGTAGTGAGGCCAGCCCTGATGTAAAGATTAGATAATGTCATTATATGCTGTGCATACAATGAAATGATGATTGCTTCTCCACAAGGTGCAAGGTCCAATGAAATAGATTTAAAAAAACATCTTGGGTAAAAACAACAGATAAAACATCAAGGTAAGTTCTTGCTAAAATAAATAAATAAATGCGCAAAAGTGCAGTTGCATTATATTCCATTACAGTACTGTTATAGTCACTGGTTCTGAGTTCAAGGAGTTGATGGCTCTGGGGAAAAAGCTGTCCTTGAATCTTGTTGTCAGTGTTTTGTGGGACCTGTACCGCCTGGCAGAGGGCAGCAGGTTAAACAGGTGATGACCAGGATGTGAAGAGTCCTTTACAATATTAGTGGCTCTGCTGTGATAGCAGGAGTTGGCAATGTCCTCTCGGGAGGGCAGAGAGCAGCCAGTGATCTTCTGGGCACTGTTGACCGCTGTTTGCAGAACTTTCCTGTCTGGTGCTGTGCATCCAGCATACCACACTGTTATGCAGTATGTGAGGATTCTTTCCACGGTGGTTCTGTAGAAGGCCAGCAGCAGCTTTGCTTCCTAGTTGTTCTTCCTGAGCACTCTCAGGAAGTGCAGTCGCTACTGGGCCTTTTTCACCACAGCATTGGTATTTACAGTCCAAGTGAATTTTTCAGTGATGTAGAGTACCAGAAATTTGAAGGAGTGGACCCTCTCCACACACTCCCCAGTGATGAACAGTGGGACCAGGTCAACGCTGGACTTCTAGAAGTCCAGGATGATTTCCTTCATCTTTGTGGTCTTTACTGTAAGGTTGCTTGCAGAACACCACTTTGACAATTTACCACTCTCATCTCTGTAGGCAGACTCCTCTCCTTTTGAGATGGGCCCAATCATGGTGGTATCATCAGCAAACTTGATAATGGAGTTGCTGGGATGGGATGGGATACAGTCATATATTCTACAGAGTGTATAGCAGAGGACACATTACACAGCATTGGGGGGACCCGGTACTGAGGGTGATTGAGGAAGAGGTCTGAGCCAAGTCTGACAGAAGATCCCTGACTGCTCCCTGCCCTCCCTCGAAGACATTGCCAACTTCCAGATCACATTAGAGCCACTAATCTTGTAAAGGACATTTCACATCCTGGTCACCACCTGTTTAACCTGCTGCCCTTTGGCAGGCGATACAGGTCCCACAAAACACGGACAACCAGATTCTAAGACAGGTTTTTCCCCAGAGCCAACAGCACCTTGAACTCAAAACCACTGAACAGCACTGTAATGTAATATTATGCAACTATACTTTAATTTGCTTTCCTTAGTTTTAAATAATCTACCAAAGCATGCACAGGGAACATAAGACTGAAATATACACTATGCATATTTATTTATTTATTTATTTATTTGTTTGTTTGTTTGTTTATTTATTTACTTTTGCAATAACTGTGCCTTGGTGTATGCATTTTATCTGTTGTTTTTATCAAATATGTTCCTTTTTAATTCTATTTTATTCACACATGGACCTTGTGGAGAAGCACTCATCATTTCGTTGTATGTACAGCATATAATGACAGAGGCCTTTGACTTGACTTTGACTTGACATGTGAGCAGTGGGTGTTACAGAGGAAGATGCAGGAGACAGGGTTAGATGGAAAAAGATGACACGCTGTGGCGACCCCTAACGGGACAAGCTGAAAGGCAGCTGAACTGGCTGCACGTAAACGGTTGTCATGTTTGTTAGTTTATAAATTATTTTGTTAATTAATTAATCCCCCCACCGTTCTTATTTAAAGTACACAACAGATATAGTGTTCGGTGAACCTGAACCTCGGGATTGGATCATTAACAGAATGAGGAAGCACTTAAATTATTTTATCAAAAAGAACTGAACAATTCGGTGAAGGATTCTTTTTATGGAACGTGTACGAGTATACTCAAGAGGAATGCCGTGCCCATCACTTTCTCAGACAGAAGAGCGGAAACCGGAGACGCGTCCTTATATCCATCCATAATACAATTATCATGACACCTTTGTCAGTCTTTATTTAGTCATTATCTATCTCCTATATAACAAGGGAATGGCTAAACTAACGAGTTAACTAATCTGGGTAAACGGAAACGCAGGTTTTTGTGAATCAAATCAGAGAAAGCTAATTGTGCTTTCGGCGAGCATGCTAGCTACAAACTCACATGTTCATCAATCTAAGCACAATTGTGTAAAAGTATTTGTTCCAAAAATGACAATCGATGAAAATGTCACGGAAACACGTCTTACCCTGCTATGAGGAAGATGACCCTCAGTGGCTCCCTGGCGATGGTAAACAAGAACAGAGCGATTGCAGGCCCGAAGGCAATGAAGGTACAGCCAAAAAATACGGCCACCGTCATTTTCGGTTATTTTTTGGGAACTGTGCAGAAAGCTGTGTAACCCGGAACGCTTTAGTCGAATATTTAATTATTAGCGGTCTGCTTTGGTTATCGAAGGTGGTACGCGACAACTCCCTCAACTTCCGCTACTTCACGCGGCTTCTCTTGTGATTATGTCACATGACCCAGGGTTTAAAAAAAATTCACAAAAACTTTATTAGTAAAAATTTGCGCAAGCAGTGCATTAATCAATATTTTTGTTTACAATATATGATGAATATTTTATCAATTTTGAGACATTGAGATCCAATTTCTTTGTATTATATATTAATCCACCATTTTCTTCGTCACTTATCCTCACAAGGGTCGTGGGAGTGCTGGAGGCAATCCCAGTTGTCTCATTGAACTCATTGCCACCAAATCGCACGGCACATGGAGACAGACACCCACACTCTCAATTACACCTTGGGGAAATTTAGAGTGTCCAATTAATGTTGCATGTTTTTGAAATGTGGGAGGAAACCGGAGTGCCTGGAGAAAACCCACGCAGGCACGGGGAGAACATGCAAACTCCACACAGGCGGGTCCAGGATTGAACCCGGGAACCTCAGAACTGTGAGGCCAACGCTTTACCAACCGATCCAATGTGCTACCCACATTATTTTATCCATCCATTCATTTTCTTCACCACTTATCCTGACAAGGGTCAAAGACACCGTCCTCGTCCTCCCACTCCTCACCGGCAACAGTGAAACCGGCAGACCCGCAGCCCAGAGGGAGGAGGGGCTGCCAAATCACAAGGTGTTCTGCCGCGAAATGCGGGCGGAGATAGAGCGGGAGAGTGCCGAATTGACAGCTCTCACGGCCCAGGTCCAGCAAGGATTAGAGAACCAGCAGAGCTACGCTGACGTCGAGACTGCGACAGACTCGTCACTGACTTTTGCTCACGCGGCAGTGGCAACGGATCCATGACCAAGCAGGGCTCATGTTGATGTTGCAACGGATTTGCTGCCGAGACACCCCCACGTTGCAGTTGCAGTTTCGACAGACTCATTACGGACTTTTGCTCGGCGGTGGCCACTGATCCGCTGCCGAGCAGAGCTCACGTGCCAGTGGAGACCGATCCGCCGCTGCCTCACCTTGCTGTCCAGGAGGTGGCGACGTCTCCGCAGCCGCTTCTCGTCCGTGCCCAGGAGTACCGGTGGCGATCGGTCCGCGGCCGCTCCACGCTCCTGCTTCGTCGGCGACCGATCCACGGTCCCCCCCGTTCCTGCTCTGACGGCGACTGGCACGCCCATTCATTCCCGTCCAGGAGGGGGTGGCGAGGACGCCGACGCCGCCTTCTCACGTTCCCGTCCAGGAGGAGGTGGCAATGGTTGCGCCGCCACCTTCTCATGTTCCCGTCCAGGAGGAGGTGGCGATGGTTGCGCCGCTGCCTTTTCACGTCCCCTTCCAGGAGGAGGTGCCGATGCCGCCGCCTTCTCACGTTGCTGTCTAGGAGGAGCTGGTGTTCTCATGTTGCTGTCCAGGAGGAGGTGGTGACGCCGCTGCCGCCGCCTTCTTATGTTGCTGTCCAGGAAGAGGTGGCGATGGCGCCGCCGCGTTCTCACGTTCCTATCCAGGAGGACCGGCGGAGACCGGTACGCGGCCGTCCCACTCCCCTGTCTCGATGGCGACAGGAGCTGGGGAGTTCTGTTGAGTCACCCCGGAGCTGGATAGACTTCGGGATGGCTGTGGCTGTCATGGCTCTGGTCCTTCTCTCCATCATCCTCTTCCCGCCTGATGGATCCCAGCCGCTTCATGACCTGAACTCGTTGGTGACCAATCCACGGCTGCCTCCTGACCAAGCCTCAGCGGCGACCAATCCCTGGTCATCTCGCAACCACAGCGTGGGAGGTCCTCGTCCGGAGCAGTTGCCTGCCTTGGTCTGGTTCCTGCTTCGCTGTTTGGTTCCTCACCGCGGTCGTCGACCCGAATCACCCCGTGGGGATCCTTGTGCTTGGCGTCCGGGTCGTCTTCCTGACCTGTCCACCCGGACGCCTCGCGTTTGGTGGCCTGAATGGCCACCATACTGGGGTTCGGGGGGGGCGACTGTCATCCCTACAAACATTCATTCTAAAATAGATATTGTAATGAAAAATACATATAACATTATTCACTTCAAAGTCCATACGAAAAAATAAATGTGAGCGGAGAGCGCGTCATCCATGCACAAAGTTGCAGAAGTGTCATTCAACGATATCCAAGTGCTCGCCATATTGGCTCCATCCTCTGTAAGTGACGTCACCCAGACATTCGCCATAGAAAACACGCGGTCCACCCTCACTATGGGACACGAACACGTCCCTTCTGAGACGGAAGCTCGTTTCGAAAAGGACAACACCACACAACCAAAGTTACCGGGGCAATATTACACTATTGTTTCGAGCCATATTTAGATGAGATGCAATCACAGCCAAACCCCATCCCCATCCGATCTACTTCCGCGGCGGAGATGAGCCATGGCGGCTCATCGCAGCCGACCGGTGTGGATTATGACGGAGCTGAGCCGTACTGCTTTAGGGGGGTGTTCATAGACCCTGCAGTATGATGAACAACACAGTCAGCTGGGGTGCTTTACTGCGCGCACACGGCTGAGTGACGCATTCTCGGCTAGGTTCTTCAGAGCCGCCCCTGTTTGCAAAGCCCGACGCACAGCCTTCGCAGAAGAAAAACCCATGGGCCCATATTGGCTGACGTTTTTTCATTAATAGCATACTAAAAATCATCCATTTCATGACACTTGACTTTTAATATCTCTCTATTCACTCATATTTTGGTTCTGATGAGGCTCTGTGGGATGTTCAATTAGGTGATGGCACCCTATGGGTTATCAAGTAGGATTCCTTCCGTCATCAAGTGTTTCGCTGATAAACCCACGACACTCTCGAGAGGGTTCAGCTGTGAATCCCATCGTCCCAGGTTCACCCCCTAGATGCCATCAATTCTCTTGAAGGCCAAATTGGGATCTTTTGTCTTTATTCACAGCTATTGGCTGGCTTTTTCCGCCGCCTTGGAGAGATCTCTGATTGCCTGCTGATGGGCCGTCCCTCAGACTCCCATCTCTCTAATAGCTTGGATTTTGAGGAGGCTATAAATCGTCTTTGGCCTACTTCCACCTCTGCTCTCGAGCCTCGGTGTTGCACTTTGGCTGGAAGTCCTTCATACCTCAACTGCTTTCACTCATATGCCTCCTCGAATGCCCCCTCCCAGGGCACTGTGAGCTCGATGATGTAGACAAGCTTTAGAGAGGCAGGCCAAAATCACTACATCTGGTCATAAGGCGGTTGTTGCAATCTTGTAAGAAAAGCAGAGCTTCTTGTGCAGGTCTGCCAGCAGCTTCCTGTCTCGTGCACTGCCCAGCTGTCTGGTGGCTTATTGGTGTGGCCGGTTTGACTTTCCCCTTCCCGCACAAACAGCCTTGGTTGCCAGTTGGCTGACAAAGGTGGAAGGGCGTTCACCCTCATTCGCTGGTTCTCCAGAACACTAGCGAGACACTTCAGCACTTGGTTGTGCTGCCAGGTGTAACGGCTTTGAGTAAGGCTGGTCTTGCAACCAAGCAGAATTTGCTTCAGTGTTGCAGGACTTGGACATAACAAGCACTTGGGATCTTTGGCATACCACTGGTTTAGGTTCTTGGGAGAAGGTAAGACGTCATATACAGTTCTGCGTTCATCTCACAGAGCTCTTTCCAGGTGATCTTCCTTGGATCCACTCTTTCCCAGGCCAACCTCTGCCCTTGCTTGCCCGGGCGCACCTTTTTGCTTCCTCTTCCCGACGTAACTCCTGGACCACCATCTTGTGCCGCTCAGCAGTAGTGGCTTTTCTACAGACTGGTCTACTGGCCCCAACCCCAAGGCCATTCCTCCCCTCCAGCACTCAGCCAACGATGTCCTTGTGTCTGGGTACTGCGCTTGCCTGTTCTGTTGCAGCCACTTCCTCCCAGTGGCCAGGATGGGGGCAATTTGGGCTACAAGCCGATCACCAGAATCCAGTAGCCTCACTTCTAGTCTTACTTTGGCGCACTTGTACTCCTCTGCCAGGCTGAAAATGGGTATATGTAACATCTCTTTACCGTACAGCCAAATGCTGCTGAGGCAATTGGGAAGGCCAAGCCACTTCTTCACAAACGAGTGGCCTCGTTTCTCCATGTTTTCTACCTTTGAGAGCAGGAGAGTTAGTGGACAAAGGAGTCGAGGAAGTAACCTGTACTGCAAGCACCAGAGCTTCAACTTCCCAGGAAGCAGTGTTTTGTTGATTCTTTCCAGACCACTGGACACCTCCTTTCTGAGCTGCTCTACTTCCTCTCTGTCCTTAAGTGAGGCATCGTACCACCGACCTAAGCTCTTCACAGGCTTTTTGGAGACAGTTTGAATTGGTTCCTCACCAATGTGAAAGCTATGGTTTGACAGTTTTCCCTTGATGATGGAGATGCTTCGAGATTTACTCGGCTTGATCTTCATTCGAGCCAGCTCGATGTTTTCCTGGAACTTTTTTAACAATCATGGAGTGCAGGCCTTGGTTGTGGTAAGTGTGGTGAGGTCATCCATGTAGGCTATGACTGGAGGCAGCCTGACCCCAGGTCTTGTTCGCTGCCCAATAACCAGGGTCAGAGTAAATAGAAGTGGGGAGATGGTACACCCATGATTCCCACTTCCATGCAGTGGTGTACCATGCTGTTGTAACACAGAGCTGGATATCCTTGAAGTAGCCTCTAACCAGGGTTGTAAGCGCCCCTGGGACCTTGAAATAGTCAATCACTCTCCAAAGAAGGTTATGAGGGACTGATCCAAAGGCGTTTGCTAAGTCCAGGAACACCACATGAAGGTCTCTTCCCTCTTTATTGGCAACCTGAATCTGATGCCAGATGATGCTAGTGTGTTCTATGCATCCGGAGATGCCAGGTATTCCTGCTTTTTGGATTGACATGTCAATCGGGTTGTTACCTCGCAGGTATTCTGCTAGCCTATGAGCAAGCACGGTGAAGAAAATTTTCCCTTCGACATTTAATAGACTGATCTGTTGGAACTGCCTAAACTCTGAAGTATCTTTCTCCTTTGGAATAAGAATTCATCCAGCTTTACGCCAAGCGGTTGGTATCTCCCTCTTCTGCCACACGACCCTCATCAGCTTCCAGAGGAATCGCAGGACATCTAGTGTGCTTTTGTTGAGTGTGTGTGGAAGCCCATTGGGACCAGGAGCTGATGCAGTCCTTGTGCGCTGCACACGATGGATTTCCTCACTCCACCTGGGTGGACTGATATCCAGCTCATGCTCTGATGGATCAATTGGTGGCATATCCGATAGGATAATAACTTCTTCATGACAGCGGTCATCTGTGGAGGAATTTTTCAGGTGTTCTTCCAGGATGGCTTTCATCACCAAAAGACTTCTGCTTTTCTCCTTTGCAAAGAGACTTTTCACAAAACTGAAGGGATTTTAATAGAAGTGTGATCTCACATGCTCTTTCCGTCTACGTTTTTTTCTGAAAGTTTTCGGACCTCCTCAGTGCTGCCAGCCTACCCTGGATTTCTTCCTGCAGCAGGTTGATGCCCTCGCTCTCCTCCTTTGTGGCCTTCCTCCACAACTTCTTCAGCTGCCTCCTCTCCTAACCCTAACCCTTCTGCTTTCTGGACTTTTTGGGGATAGTTGGGGCAGCCTGTTTGCCTTCCACCGTTCCAATTTTTTCCGCCCCATACATATAAATGAGGTCACCCATCCTTTCCAGCTTCTTTGTGCTGGTGCCTGTGGTCCCTTCCAAAATGCTGGAAAGATCCATGTTGACCTTCTTCTATAAAGTTTTGTTGCAGGCCTTTGGGCATTTGATCAATGGCCTACACCCCTGGATCTCCCGCTCGGCGGTTGGTTGTAGTGGTGGATTAAGTCCAGGTTGCTCTCCTGTGCCTTGTTCCTTGTCCTCCTCCACTGGGACAGTGGCATTGATGTCCTGCAGTCCGTGGTGTGTGTCCTGTTGCTGAACGTCTGTCGACTGACTCGACCTACTGTCATGCTCCTGGCTTCCTGTCCAGGCTGGGCGTGGCCAGCCAATTAGTCAGAGCACACCTGCACCTTGTTCCAGCTGATGCCTCCCAGTATATATAGGACTTGGGGGACGACTTGTCCTTCGCTAGATCGTCATCCTTGATACCTCGTTCCCGCACTCCTGTTTGCCTGACTTCTGCTCTCCGTGTACCGACCCACACCTGTCCACTGACCACCCTCGTAAGCCTGCCGTACTATTACTTCTGCCTGGTTTGGACTGCCTACCTGAACACTGACCTTGGACTGAATAAAGGTTTCCTCTGCACTGTCTGCGTGTCTCTGGAGTCGTCCATTTGTGTCTGCCCTCGTGCCCCGTTCGTGACACCTACTTCTCAAAGAGTAGCTGATAACCGATCTCGTAGTCTTTCCCGTTCCTGGGTTCGTTACCATGTTGATTGCCGATGAGCCATCTTCCGCCCCTGCAGGCTCAGGGGTGTTTTCTTTTTAGAATTTTCCGTGTAGTAGCCCGAGGTGGCTTCGTTGGGATCAATTCCCTCCTGCCAGCTGTCTTTCCAGGCTGTCACAAGGTCTTTCCTGCCAGCTGTCTTTCCAGGGCTGTCACAAGGTCTTTCCCTTGTTGTCAGGTGTCCTTTCACAACAGTCACTGGTTCCCCAGATGAACAGATTTATTTATTATTTATTACTTATTTAGGATGAGATGTTATTATCCCTCTAAACACGCAGATTTTGGCTTCAATGAGGCTCTGTGGGATGTTCAATTTGTTGATGGCACCCTAAAGGTTATCAAGTGGGCTTCCATCATCATGTGTTTCGCTGATAGACCCATGCCACTCTTGACAGGGTTCAGGAGTGAATCCCAGCATCCCAGGTTCACCCCCTAGGTGCTGTCAATTTTCTTGAAGGGCCAATTATATGTTCGAATATTTATATTTTATAATGTTATTTATATCACTACAATGTAATATATTTATAATTACATTATATTATCCATCCATCCATCCATCATCCATCCATCCATCCATCCATCCATCCATTAATTGCTGCTTATCCTCACAAGGGTCGCGTGAGTGCTGGAGCCTATCTCACCTATCAACGGGCAGGAGGCAGTGGACACCATGTGCTAGTTGCCAGCCAATCGCAGGGCACATCGAGACAAACAGCTATAGATCTTAAAAGTAAAGAAATAAGTGGTAGCTGTATCAACAGAAGCACCGATACTAGAAGCAGCTGTAGAGTTTGAGGCGCCACGGCCTCTCATCAGAGTACATCTGTATGACAACTTTGTTGACTCTCAGCAAAAGATTCAAGATTTGGTTGACGGTCTGCCACTATTGGAAGACAATCAAGAGCTGGCAGTCCCAAATAACCAACACAGACATCCATCCATCCATCCATGGTACTGCATGCACAAGTTTGGTGGGGCGGAGAAATATGTTAGAATAGTACAGGACATGTATGAGGGTAGCAGAACAGCAGTGAGATGTGCCGTTGGTGTGTCAGAAGAATTTAAGGTAGAGATGGGACTGCATCAGGGTTCCGCGCTGAGCCCCTTCCTGTTCGCGGTAGTAATGGATAGGCTGACAGACGAGGTTAGACTGGATTCCCCTTGGACCATGATGTTCGCAGATGATATTGATATTGATGATGATTGATAAAGCAGGGTACAGGCAGAGGAACAGTAAGAAAGATGGAGGTACGCACTGGAAAGGAGAGGAATGAAGAGTAGCCGTAGTAATACAGAATATATGTGCGTGAATGAGAGGGGCGAAGGAGGAAGAGTGAAGCTCCAGGGAGACAAGATAACGAAGGTGGACAACGTCAAATACTTGGGGTCAACAATACAGAGCAATGGAGAGATTGGTAACGAAGTGAAGAAACAGGTTCAAGCGGGGTGGAACAGTTGGCGGAAGGTGTCTGGTGTTCTATGTGACAGAAGAGTATCAGCCAGGATGAAGGGCAACATTTATAAAACAGTGGTGAGGCCGACCATGATGTACGGATTAGAGACGGTGGCCCTGAAAAAACAACAGGAAGCAAAACTTGAGTTAGGAGAAATGGAAATCGTTTGGAGTGAACAGGTTGGATAGGATTAGAAATGTGTTCATTAGAGGGACAGGCAAAGTTGGATGTTCTGGAGACAAGGTGAGAGAGAGCAGACTTCGATGGTTTGGACATGTTTAGAGGCGAGAGAGTGAGCATATTGGTAGAAGGGTGCTGAGGATTGAGCTGACAGGCAAAAGAGTGAGAGGAAGACCAAAGAAAAGGTTGATGGATGTTGTGAGGGAGGACATGAGGACAGTGGGTGTTAGAGAGGAGGATGCACGAGATTAAATGGAAAAAGATGACATGCTGTGGCGACCCCTAAGGGGACAAGCCGAAAGAAAAAGAAGAAGATAATACAGGAGAAAAACTCACCAATTTTTTTGTGGGAAAAGTGTTGCTGGTCTACTTTTTTTTGCCAGTGCATCAAAGTCCGGAGTTAGCTTTGTTGTGGCAATTCTCAGGATAGATCTGTGTTAGCTAATCTGGATCTGTGACAGACTTTGGTGATGTTCACAACATCAAAGGTCTGTTCCCACCCGTAGTTTCAGCCAGACCACACCAGAATCTTCTGTGCTCTACTCTGGTTTGGAGACATGGCTTTGTTGAGTGAGGATATTTAGTTTAAAGGGTATTTTTTGCTTGTACAGTTTTTTAATCCATCCATCCATCCATCCATTCATTTTCTTAGCCACTTATCCTCATGAGGGTCGCAGGAGTGCTGGAGCCTATCCCAGCTGTCAACAGGCAGGAGGCAGGGTACACCATGAACTGGTTGCCAGACCACCACAGGGCACATAGAGACAAAAAGCCACACTCACAATTGCACCTAGGGGTAATTGAGAGTGTCCAATTATTGTTGCATGTTTTTGGGATGTGGGAGGAAACCAGAGTGCCTGGAGAAAACCCACGGTGGCATGGGGTGAACATGCAAACTCCACACAGGCGGGTCCGGGATCGAACCTGGGACCTCAGAACTGTGAGGCCAAAGCTTTCCAGCTGACTGTCTGTGCCGCCTAAAGTTGAATTAGAATCTGAAGTTAGATATGAAGGAAACATTTGTATTTATCGATTATCGGCAAAAAATTGATCACACACTGACAATTGAAAAAAGACTGAAAAATTCCTGGGTGTCTGGGGGCTGCAAGCATGATCAAAGGATGATCAAAGAATGATCACAAATTTTAATGTGCAAGTTTTACAAATGTATTATGTATTCTGAAATATATCTAGTACATCTATAAATAAATGCTATTCTGTTTTCAAAATGTACACAATATGATCATTCATTAATTAGGTGCATACCTTTACCCCCCAAAAAATTACAAATTCAAATACAAATTCAACTAAGTAAACTACTAGAAGTGAAAGTAAATTGAATTCAGATTTGCATCATGGCATTAAAGCGTGCTTTCATAACGTGCATATCGTATCCATTCAAAAACATTTTAATTTCTTGTTTTTGTAAATGATTGAAACACATGAATTTGACAATTATTAACATCATGTTTTGTCATCAGTAAATAACACAGACATTTTTGCAATTGCTTCTGAACTGTCACCTCATTGTTGACGACCCTGTCTGCAATTGGGGTTGGTTTTTTCGGTGGATCTTGCCTCTCAATACCGGGAGTAGTGGAAGTAAACAAAGGATGAAGACCGTAAGGTTTATTGGGTTGACATCCGAATGTACTAGCTATGGAAAAATTATTTTTCCTTGCTTACAGCTGATTTAAATGTTTTTATCGTGTTTGTATCGCCGATATCTCGTTCCATCCAATCCTATTGAAACTTATTTTTGACATTTCTATCAATTTCTTTCACTTGTGAAGCGTCTTTCCTCTCGAACACCGCCATCGTGTTCATTTGCAAATGAGGCCATTACCTCCCTGATCCACGTTCGACCAATCAACATACGCGTATCACATTTTCTGCCTCGCTTGCAAAAGTCGGATCAGAAAATGAACGAGTATGGATTCTGGCACGGGTTACGAAAACGTAAAACGTTATTTTTTTTTATCCATGCAATTTAAAAAGACGGAATTCCGTTTATAAACGGAAAAATACATCTGTACTTGTCAATACGAAACAATTGAACATGTAGGTACTTACTTGCTACCGAAGCCAAGTGAACGCTGTACCAGGTTTTTAAAGCAGTCCTGTGAAATGCTTGGAACACATTACTGTCCACTTTGATTTGTAAGTCCAATGCACCCGCTATGTCTTCACAAACCTAGTCCATAACTTGCCTATCTGTTCATCTTTAGGCCATTCATGTAAACTGACTCACTCTTTCGTCTCCGAACATGTCCAAACCATCTAAGTCTGCTCTCTTTAACCTTGTCTCCAAAACATCCAACTTTGGCTGTCCCTCGAATGAGCTCGTTTCTAATCCTATCCAACCTGTTCACTCCAAGCAACAACTTCATATCTGCTACCTCAAGTTCTACTTTCTGTTGTTTCTTTAATGCCACCGTCTCTAATCCATACATCATGGCCGGACTCACCACTGTTTTATAAACTTTACCCTTCATCGTAGCGGAGACTCTTCTGTCGCTTAGAACACCAGACACCTTCCCCCAACTGTTCCACCCCGCTTGGACCCGTTTCTTCTCTTCTTTACCACACTCTCCATTGGTCTGTATTGTTGACCCCAAGTATTTGAAGTCATCCACCCTCGCTATCTCTTCTCCCTGCAGCTTCACTCCTCCTCCTCCGCCCTTCACATTCATGCACATATATTTTGTTTTACTTTGGCTAATTTTCATTCCTTTCCTTTCCAGTGCATGTTTCCATCTTTCTAATTGTTCCTCCATCTGCTCCCTGCTTTCACTGCAGATCACAATATCATCTGCGAACATCATAGTCTAAGGGGACTCCAGTCTAACCTCATCTGTCAGCATATCCATTACCACCGCAAACAGGAAGGGACTCAGCATGGATCCCTGATGCAGTCCCACCTCCACCTTAAATTCTTCTAACACACCGACGGCACATCTCACCGCTGTTCTGTGGCCCTCATACATGTCTTGTAGTATTCTAACATATTTCTCCGCCACACCACACTTGCGCGTGCAGTACCACAGTTCCTCTATTGGTACTCTGTCATAGGCTTTCTCTAGCTTTTGTAGACACAAAGACACAATGTAGCTCCTTCTGACCTTCTCTGTACTTTTCCACAAGCATCCTCAAGGCAAATAATGAATCTGTGATACTCTTTCTAGGCATGAAACCATACTGTTGCTCGCAGATACTTACTTCTGTCCTGAGTCTAGCCTCCACTACTCTTTCTCTTCACTTCACTGTGTGGCTCATCATCTCTATTCCTCTATAGTTTCCACAGCTCTGAACATCGCCTTTGTTCTTAAACACATAAACAGTACACAAAAAGCAGAAGTCACAGAGATTCGTAACATCAGCAAAACTCACAAAAGCAATCAGGGTGAAACATGCAAGAAGCGCTTTCAGAATCTTAAGGCTAAACAGGACAAACTCTTTGATATATATTGTGAAAATGAGCACCAGAGGTCTAAACTTGAGGGAAAATATGGAATCCCCATGCTCGAAGAAGACTATCAGCACCTCCAGTCAATGAGAACTGATCGCTCAGCATGATGTCAGGCAAAGGTTGACAAAGAATGGCATCATCAAGAAAAGAAAAAAGAAAGTTAGACCCTCTATTAAACGGCAGTCTGGTGAGAAGTCCTTTGTTGCTGTTTCCTCTTCAGAAATTGCATTGACTGATGAATCAAGTGAAGAGGATGCATCCACAATACACCCTGCAGATCCTGAGTATAACCCTGACAGTCCTATAGCTGGTTACATTGAGTTTGGTCCATCATAAAGCAAGCGGCAAAATATGTAGATGTCATGATCCTGCCGCTCCAGCACGAGCTGTGCGGGTGTCCGTGCAGGTGCCCTGATTGGAGGGTGCACACCTGCGCCTCATGCAGCCTGATTATGCTGTGGATTTATATGACCGGGATGACAACTGGCCAAGGCCAGTTCGTATGATCTTCATGTCCCGTTCGTGTGCTCCGGTATCCCTGATTGAACCTGTGTGTACCGACCTTCGTCCGTTCTCCGACCAACCCCGTAAGCCTGACTCCTTCGATACTTCTGCCTGCGTTGATTGTTCTCCCGTGTACCGACTCCTGCCTGCCCGCTCATCTGTTCTCTTCGCCCGACGTCCCAACTACTGCCGCTGCACCGGACTGCCTGCTCGATCCCCGACCTCGGCATATAATAAACGTGTCTCTTCTTGAACTACCTTGCGTCTTCCGAGTTCCTGCATTTGGGTCCTACTCTCGTTCCGATGGGACGTGACAGTAGACACCAAATCAAAGAGTGTTTCACACAAAATAACTCACTCACAGTCTTTGGGCAGGTCTGCCTCATTTTTGCAGGATCATGAAAATGATTTTGTGACCTAAGCAGTATATGCATATCAGAAGATCAGAGAGAATGGTGAGAGATGAGGTTTGCCAGGCAATGGCTGAGCTTGATGGGTATGGATTTTCATATGGAGAGTGCCAGCTGGCAATAATGGTTGTTGGCAATAACAATGTTTGGTCGTGAATGGAAAATGCCATCTGAGGAATCATGTACGACAGTAGGCAATGAAGAAGAAGAGGGTACTTGAAGTGAATTCGACACTGTTACACTACCAACAATATGCCAAATTCGCAGTATGTTGAAGAACATCCGTGCACATTCCCTAAAGCTTGTTGCTGAGAGAGTAATAGAAGCAAAAGAAGAGGGTGCAGTCATTACGCATGCCACGGACTCCACTACCAGAAAAGTAGTAAGAGCATTTGCACCAGCAGGCTTGCGTATCAATAAAGATGACTATGTTCCTCTTCCCACCCTAGGGATTGCTACAGAAACCACTGAAAATTCAGCAGATGCAATAGCAGTTGACTTTAAGCTTCTAGAAGTTGCACCTGGACATACAGCAGAGGAACTCTACAAAGCTGTAGATGTTCACATGACTGACTCCATTGGTCACAACAAAGGTGTGGCGGCTGCACTGGCAATTAAGTTCAACAGAAATGATACAGCTGGACAAATCTTTTGTGATGGTCACACAACACTTGGATTTAATCGTGGTATGTCCAAAGTTGTCAACAGTATTGAGGATAAGATGGGAATGCAAAACCTATTCAATGGTTTCCTTTTAGACCTGGATATTGACCAAAGAAAAGATACAGTCTCCATGACAACTGTCTCCTGCGCAGTGAGTCTGTTTGGACCAGACAACATTCAAAAAACATGGAACTACTATCAGGATTTCAAAGACTTCATGCAGCAGAAAGCCAAGCCAACTCATCTATTTCTAATGAAGGATGTCTGTTTTGGTGTGCTTTCAAAATCATGTGCTATCATATGCCATCAGTGGGATGATTTCAAGAGCTTCCTGAGTAGCCATGAGTACATTACCAACAAGCTAGTCTGTCTTGTTCGAGATGCGTTAGCTCTTGAATATGTCAAAGTGGTCATTGCTGTTGTTGCTGCCTTTGTCTTGCACCTGTTGCTCCATTTCATGCAAAGACTATTTCAAGCAAAGCAACACATACAAGCCTTGCAGAATTCTTTGAATCACTCCACAGTGATTTCCAGAACACAGAAGTTGATGAAGAATTCTTCTGTTTCAAGCAATCTACTTTCAGTGCAATTTCTCAGATTCTCTTTGATGCAGTCAAGGCAAACTACAAGCTTGATGTAGTCGAATCTGTCAAAGAGATGGCAACTACACATACCAAAGAATGTGTATCTTTGGCAAACAGAATTTTCCCCAAAATGGCTGATGTTCTTGGCATGCAGAGGGGCAAATATTATGATTTTGGAGGATATGAGAAAAAATATCCAGTGTTTGAACAGGCCCAGAATATCGACAAGGCTCCTGTTCACAACATGCAGTTGGAAAGGCAGTGTGGAGATACAGATCAGTGGCTAAAGAAGAAGCCTAGTTTGGACACTATCTCGTGGCAATATACTAAAGCTGACTAAAGACTTGCGCCAAAAAGATGCTTCAAGTGATTTCCGTAAAATGGGCCCAGTCGTCAAGATTATGGATAATATTACTGGAGACTGGAACAAATGCCAGCAGGATCTTAGAGATGCTGGGCTTAGTAAGAAGGAAGCTAAACTGCTGCACATTGAGAACAGAAAAGTAAATATTTACAGACAGACTGAAGGATCAAGGCGAACCATTCACAGCAGCTGAACATGTTGATGAGTACCTTCAGAATTCAGCGGATGACCTATAGACAAAGACCAAGACAATGAAAGACAAAGTAACATATGCCAGCGATACCTCAGTGTCACTACCCAGAACAAGCCATGTCTTCAGGATGTTCAACGATGAAGGTCGAAAGCGGAAGATGCTGACTCCTGAACAGTTTGGTGACAATCTTAAGGTTCTGTTAAGCAAAGACAGATCTACAGTAACACTGTCAGACTGTTGTTTGGCCATGGAGGAACTTCCCTGACACTATATCAAAAAGCTGAATGTGAATAGCCTGACATGTGTCAGACATACAAGGATGCATACTGAATATTTCTGCAAAATAACGATTTTAAGGATATAGTCATGTATTTCACGAAATGAAAGTAACCACAAGAAGCCAAATCACAGAGAGAAATAACATTTAGATATCTTCTGCGGCTCTGAACAACGCTGCCGACAATGGTGCACTCAGCCGCGTTCGACTACAACGCCATAAAGCACCCCGGCTCGGCGATGTTGTTCATCGCGGACGGCGGCGGCTATGAACAACGCTGTTAAGTGGCCCGGCTCTGCGCCTTGATAAGCAACCTCGGCGCCAAAAATGAGCCACCCCGGCCGACTGCGATGAGCCGCCGGGCTTGTCAGCCGAGGTGGCTCGTTGCAGCCGGCCGCCGGCCTTGTCAGCTGAGGTGGCTCGTTGCAGCCGGCTGCCGGCCTTTTCGGCCTGGGTGGCTCATCTCCGCTGCAGAAGTGCATCGGACGGGGAGGCAATTTGGCTGTGATCGCATATCATCTGAGTATGGCTCGAAACAATAGGGTAATATTGCCCCGGTAACTTTACTCGGTTGTATGATGATCTCTTCTTCGAAAAGAGCTTTTGTGTCAGAAGCGGCGTGTTCGTCTACCACAGTAGGGGCCACAGGGTGTTTTCAATGGCGAATGTGGTCGGGGTTATGTCACGGACAGGGGATGCAGCCAATATAGCGACCACTTGGATGTCGTCGAATGACACTTCCGCAACTTTGTGCTTAATGATGCGCTCTCCGCTCATATTTATTTTTTCATGTAGACATTGAAGTGAATAATGTCACATGTATTTTTCATTACAATATCTATTTTAGAATGTTTATAGGGATGACACTTGACCTTTAAAGCTTCGCTTTCTTTCTGTTAAGTCAGAACTTCACACAGGATTCTTTCCAATTCAATTCGAGGGCTTTCAAGGCTAGAATCTTCCTCTTTCCACTCGTGACAGTCACTTGTTTGAATCCTAAACCTTTGGTTGGGCTTTTACCTACATTTGCAGTTTTTATTGCTAAAAAATGATTCCTAGTACCTGCTGTACATGAGGCCAACGTTTTACCAGCTGATTCACCCTACCGCCACTACCATTTGGATTCTATTATTTTTTTAAAAAATACAACAAAACCTTCAGGAAGAACACAAGGTTTGCAAAATTAACTTCTCTTAATTTGACTTTTGAAAATTCAGAATTGTTCTACAGTCTGGGCATGTCCACTTCCTCCTTGGAACATTTTTCAGTTGGAGACAATTTATGTAAAACTTTGCATTTTTACACAAGTCAACAATCAACAACAACAACCCAGAATCAGATTGTCATCAATGCAGTAGCAGACAACACTTGCTGTGTCACTTGTCATCTCTGAAAACAGCGGTCTGGATTTCCTGAAAACCAACTTAGCACTAATTCTGGGAGAATAACATTTCTCTGATATCTGGCAGCGTTAAAAGTCTGTTCACTGAAAAACATATCATACGTTACTTTGTACATGACAACATTGTTATGTCCAAACAAGAAAATCACAAAAGCTAACCCTTAACTCTGCCTGGATTTGTTAAAAATACCTATGTAATTTATTGATCTCCAGAACACCTTCCCTTTCTTCCAAACAAAACTGAGAGTCATGAGCTATCTCTTTACAAGCCTGGTCTTTCTTGCAGTGTGGACGCTTGAGCTCGATGAGCCCCACGCCGCAACAATCACAAGATGTGTAGCTGTCCGATGACGCTCCCAAGTACAGGTGCTTCTGACTGAGACCCACACCAGCATCGCTGACATAGAGACTCTGGTGCTTCCTTGTCATAAGGCGCTCATACTCAACTTGCGCAATTTTCTTCATGCTCACATCTCCACCGAAGAAAATGTTTATACTTTGAAGTTCCCAATCAGGCAATAGTCGGAAGTTTCCATAATATTTCAAGGTTTGCAACACGTATCGTGTATCAGTTATGGTAAAAGAAGTTTTGTAGTTGACTGATTGGTGAACCTGACATTTACTTGGTCCTTCGAGCCGGATCTCAAGATACCTGAGGTTTCCAGGGGCTGAGTCGATGTCCAGGCAAAGACCGTGGCCACGGCACTTGAGTCCTTTTCGGGATTGGGCCTCGACTTTGCGTCTGGAGGCTGAGGGTTGACGAGAAGCCGAAGGAAGCAAAGGCATCTCTGGTGAGTAGGAAACTCCCACACTCATGAGGAATGAGTGAATGCGCGTCTGGGTGACTGCGGCAAAACCAAACCTCGAGAAAACTAGTCCCTACCGAGTAGACTAATTAGCCTATAAAACTGAGAAAAGGACAGGGTGTGCCCTGTACGTGAGCTCCGTGAAAAGTGTGCATGTGTAAAATTGTGAGTGGAGGTTCGCTACCTCATTTGAAGAGGAAATTGAGTGACAACTGTTTGAGGATGTAGAGGTAAGAATTATCTGCCACTTGTGTTAGAAGCTTGAGATTGACCTCAAACAGAACGTAATTGTCACCCTGTTCAGGGGGAAGTCAGTATATTCACCCGAGGTGAACCACTGACTCCAATAGGGGAAAAACAAATTGCAAAATAGTTGATAAATAGCAAAATAGTTGAAACAAAACATCTGGGGGAAAAAAGACTTACAAGACTGACTCACAAATTACATTACACAAGAAATGGACACCACCACACACGTCATTACAAATTTAACAGGAGTGGAAGAGTTTGGGGCAATTGGTATTGGTAGTACAAAAAGATCCTGATTGGACAGAAAAAGAACCAGATTTGGATTGGGACGACTGAACTGTACAGACAATATCTTATTGGATAGTCTTAAACAATCTGAGACCAGATGCTGCTGTATTCACGGTGGTATCACAATCTACACAGACAATACTGGCAAAATAGAGGAATAGTGACAACAACATAGAACACAGTGACACATGCAGAGCTACTACAAAATTTGCTCATAGCAGTTCAATCACCAAAACAAATAGCCATATGTAAATGTGCAGTACACACACCAAATACAGACAAAGTATCATTAGGAAATGAGAAGACCAGGTCTAACCTTCTCAGGGCCTCTTCCACAGATAAAACAGCAAAAGAAGTAGCAGCCAAAACCTTTATGGGATTAGCTGACCATGCAACAAATGAAGACATACTTTCAGATGGTGTGTTAAACAAAATGCAATAACAAAACTTACCAGCAGAACTAAAAATGTGGAAAAAATAAGGTGCTACATGATAAATTGGGAATTATGTCAGCACGGATACAAAAAAAATTCTACAAAAACATTTTTTACGTGGGCAGCAATCTTGAGCCATGGGAAGTCTCAGGCCTCAACAGGGGGAATGGGAGCCCTGGTACAAAGGCATTACATGATCCATGGATTTAACTTGTATGCAAAAAAAAAATTGTATGGCTTGTTTGATCTGTGTGCGACATAATCCACAAGGAAATGTGCATCCAAAACGTGGTCAGTTTCCTCAAGCTACACATCCCAAACAGCTTACAAAATTGCAAAAGGGGGTAACTGAGTTCATTTGTTTATTGTAAGAAATTTATTGGTTTTGAAACCACTGTTTACACAAACAAAACTAATTTGTTTTTAATGGCCACATGTAATATAGCTGTTCTCATTCCCACTGCCAAGGTCGCTGTAGTCCGGTTACACATGGGAGTGAGACTGCTGTCATAATGGTGACTAAACAGTGAAATTTTGCTGTTGGGTGTTGGATGAAAACGCTACCTGTTATTTTCATTTTTCTGTTTGAGTGGTACCTGTGGGAACCACTCAAGGTCCCACCCAAACCATCCATCCATTAACTTCTTTTGAAAAATAAAAAACATTGTTTTCTAATGGAGTGTCATTAGGAAATTTCACATGCATCAATTTGATAAGACTGGAAACAAATTGAGAAATTTATCAGCATTGATGTGTAAAACCATTTTTGTGCCATTGTCATGGTGGTGTGGCAGGAACTGTCTTTTTGATTTTTTTTTTTACGCCAGATGCCTTTCCTAACGGAATCCTTCTGCATTCATTCGGAGAGAGAGCTGGAGCCAATCCCAGCTAACTTTGGGCAGCGGCAGACTACACCACAAACTGGTCACCAGCCAGTCGCAGTGCAGATGTCGACACCATCACTGAGCGGGAATCGATCCCACGCTGCCTTCACTCAAAATGTCCCTCTGAGGGAAACCCAAAGTACAACGTGACCCGCAAGAGAAATGAGTTTTGACACCCCTCTACTACACCATCAGAAAAAGAAAAAAAATGTAACAAGTTACTGTGCTTTAATAACTTTTTTACTGCCATTTGTCTATTAATCCTATGTCTGTTTATGAATTAACATCTACTGTACATGCAGTTTTACCTGAACACTGGCATTGACTGAGCAAGAGCTGAATGACATGGACAAAATAGCAGAAAGAAACACATGGATACACCTTACACATTGTAAAAGGTCATCTCAACTGAGTCACCCAAAGGGAAAGGTGAGCAAAGTCCAGCACACGGTGGGTACAGATTTATAGTATCTGAAAATACCTGGAGGCTGGTGAAGATTTAAAAGACACTTGACTCATTTAGGCGTGACTTGGTTGACATGAGTTCAAAATGGCTAAATAATATGATAGCATGTTGGGCTGCAACAATGACATATGTAATGATATTTTTGTTCATATGCGACTTTTGGACACCTGTAAAGCTGACAAAAATACATAACAACAGAACCAATAATCATACTCAGTCAACTATGCCTACCACACATAAGCTAAAGAGGTGCAACCTCATTTCAAATAACATTGGTAAACAACTATGCGGGAGTCATCGAGGCATGAGGGGAAGACTCCATGTGTGCCTCCCAATGAATCAGTTAAGCACTTTTTCAATTCCTTTGTGTTCTCTGTCCTAGTTTCTAGAGCTGTTTGCAGCTATTCTTGCATTGTGTGGATGTTGTTGTATTCCCTGCATAAAGGCATCACTTAACCAACTTATAACCACTGGTATTGCCCCAACAAATTCAAAATTGGCAGAAATATATCCACTATTGGCACAACAAGGTAATGACAGTGATATTGTTCACCACGATGATGATGTGATGACTTATCTTCCAGACCTGTTCTCTGATCCAGAAGATTACAAGCAATTAGTACTATATTTTCCTCCGAGTGTAACTATGTTTTCGTAACTATGACTCAATAGAATAAAGACGAAAGGATGATCTATTAGATGATGTGAGGATTGCACAAACCAGTGCAATCTGTAGGCCGGTCCCAAGCCCGAATAAATGCAGCGGGTTGCGTCAGGAAGGGCATCCGGCGTAAAAATTGTGCCAAGCAAATATGAGCGTTCATCTAACGAATCCCATACTGGATCGGTCGTGCCCCAGGTTAACAATGCCCGCCCCCGGCACTACTAACCTGCAGGGCGTCGGTGGAAATTCAGCTACTGTGGGTTGAAGACAAAGAAGAGGAGGAAATCTGTCGTCAGAAGAGAAAGAGGAATGCACAGATCCTACGACTGAGTGTAGGGACTTTGAATGTTGGGACTATGACAGGAAAAGCCCAGGAGTTGGTTCACATGATGATTAGGAGAAAGGTTGATGTACTATGTATCCAAGAGAGCAGGTGGAAAAGTAGTTAGGCTAGAAGTATAGGAGCAGGGTTTAAATTATTCTACCACGGAGTAGATCGGAAGAGAAATGGTAGGATGTGACCTGGAGTTGAAAGAGAAATTCTGGAAGGAACTAGAGGAAGTAGTTCTGAGCATCCCAGACAGCGAGAGAGTTGTGATTGGTGCAGATCGTAATGGATATATTGGTAAAGGAAACAGGGGCGATGAAGAAGTGATGGGTAAGTACGGCATCCAGGAAAGGAACTTTGAGGGACAGATGGTGGTGGACTTTGCAAAAAGGATGGAGATGACTGTCGTGAACTCTTATTTCCAGAAGAGGGAGGAACATATATTGACCTACAAGAGCGGAGGTAGAAGCACGCAGGTGGATTATATTTTGTTTCAAATGATGTATTCTGAAGGAGATTACTGACTGTAAAGTAGTGGTAGGGGAGAGTGTAACTCGACAGCATAGGATGGTGGTGTGTCGGATGACTCTGGTGGTGAGTCGGAAGATTAAGAAGACAAAGGTAGAGCAGAGAACCATGTGGTGGAAGTTGAGAAAGGAAGAATGTTGTGCGGTCTTTCGGAAAGAGGTGAGACAGGCTCTCGATGGACAGCAGAAGCTCCCGGAAGACTGGACTACGAGAGCCAAGGTAATCAGAGAGACAGGCAGGAGAGTACTTGGTGTGTCTTCTAGTAGGAAAGGAGAGAAGGAGACTTGGTGGTGGAACCCCAAAATACAGGCAGTCATACAAGGAAAGAGATTAGCGAAGAAGAACTGGGACACTGAGAGGACTGAGGAGAGGCGAAAGGAGTACATCAAGATGTGATGTAGGGCAAAAGTAGAGGTGGCAAAGGCTAAACAAGAGGCATATGAAGACATGTACACCAGGTTGGACACGAAAGAAGAAGAAAAAGATCTCTACAGGTTGGCCAGACAGAGGGATAGAGATGGGAAGGATGTGCAGTGGGTAAGGGTGATTCAGGATAGAGATGGAAATGTGTTGACTGGTGCCAGTAGTGTGCTAAATGGATGGAAAGAATACTTTGAGAAGTTGATGAATGACAAAAATGAGAGAGAAGGAAGAGTTGAAGAGGCAAGTGTGAAGGACCAGGAAGTGGCAATGATTAGTAAAGGGAAAGTCAGAAAGGCACTACAAAGGATGAAAAATGGAAAGGCACTTGGTCCTGATTACATACCAGTGGAGGTATGGAAGCAATTTGAAGAGATGGCTATGGAGTTTTTGACCAACTTATTCAACAGAATACTAGCAGGCGACAAGATGCCTGAAGAATGGAGAAAAGTGTTCTAGTTCCCATTTCTAAGAACAAAGGCGATGTTCAGAGCTGTGGGAATTATAGAGGAATAAAGTTGATGAGCCACACAATGAAGTTATGGAAAGAGTAGTGGAGGCTGGACTCAGGACAGAAGTCAGTATCTGCGAGCAACAGTATGGTTTCATGCCTAGAAAGAGTACCACAGATGCATTATTTGCCTTGAGGATGCTCGTGGAAAAGTACAGAGAAGGTCAGAAGGAGCTAACTTTTTTCTTTGTGGATCGAGAGAAAGCCTATGACCGAGTACCAAGAGAGGAACTGTGGTAGTACATGCCTAAGTCTGGTGCGACAGAGAAGTATGTTAAAACAGTACAGGACATGGATGATGGCAGCCGAACAATGGTGAGGTGTCCCTTAGGTGCGACAGAAGAATTTAAGGTGGAGGTGCATCAGGGATCAGCTCTGAGCCCCTTCCGGTTTGCAGTGGTAATGGATTGGCTGACAGATGAGGTTAGACTGGAATCCCCTTGGACCATGATTTTGGCAGATAATATTGTGATTTGCAGTGAAAGCAGGGAGCATGCAGAGGAACAATTAGAAAGATGGAGACATGCACTGGAAAGGAGAGGAATGAAGATTGGCCAAAGTAAAACAGAATATATGTGCGTGAATGAGAGAGGTGGAGGGGGAAGAGGTTGGTGTGTTATGTGACAGAAGAGTCTCTGCTCGGACAAAGGGCAAAGTTTACAAAACAGTGTTGAGATTTTGGCCCATGATGTACGGATTAGAGACGGTGGCAATGAAGAAACAACAGGAAGCAGAACTGGAGGTAGCAGAAATGTAGATGTTGAGGTTATCGCTCAGATTGAGCAAGTTGGATAGGATTAAAAATGAGCTCATTAGGGGGACAGCCAAAATGCTGCCAGGTAAAAGAGCGAGAGGAAGACCTAAGAGAAGGTTGATGGATGTTGTGAGGGAAGACATGATGGTAGTTGGGGTTTGAGGGGAAGAAGCAGGAGATAGTCTATGATGGAAAAAGATGGCACGCTGTGGGGACCCCTAACGGGACAAGCCGAAAGGAGAAGAAGAAGATATCAACTGAAAGGAAAAATTACTCATAAATGGAGTAAACTTTGCACTTTTTTTTCAATCACAGAACTGGATATTGAGTGATTTGTATATTGAGTTACTTTTGACCACCTTGTGGCCTTGGTAGAATAGCCTTTAGCCTATGGATGACAAATACTGTCCACCAGGCTCTTCGTGGGTTTATCTGCAGCAGTTCGACAAGCATCGCAAAACAGTGAGGCGGTGATTCGACCCGTTCTCTTTTGGTGCCAATTGAAAATAACAATAACCATTTTCTGATTGTATGTAAATCATTTGATTAATTTTCCATTGATGTGTAAATACTTCTGATTGATGAATTTTAATACTGGGTGGATACACAGTGAAGAAAAAAAGTATTTGAACACCCTGCTTTATTGCAACTTCTCCCACTTAGAAATCATGGAGGGTTCCGACATTTTCATCATAGGTGCATGTCCACTGCAGGAGAGATAATCTAAAAAGAAAAATCCAGAAATCACAATGTATAATTTTTTAAAGATTTATTTGTGCGATACAGCTGCAAATAAGTATTTGAACACAACGTCAATATTTGCTACAGTAGGCTTCGTTTGCAATTACAGAGGTCAAACGTTTCCTGGAGTTATTCACCAAGTTTGCACACACTGCAGGAGGGATTTTGGCCCACTCCTACAAACAGATCTTCTCCATATCAGACAGGTTTCTGAGCTGTCGCTGAGAAACACTGAGTTTCAGCTCCCTCCAAAGATTTTCTATTGGGTTTAGGTCTGTAGACTGGCTAGTTCATGCCAGAACCTTGATATGCTTCTTATAGAGCCACTCCTAGGTTTTCCTGGCTGTGTGCTTCGGGTCAGTGTCATGTTGAAAGACCCAGCCACGATCCATCTTCAATGCTCTGAGTGAGGGAAAGACATCGTTCCTGAAAATCTCACAATACATGACCGCGGTCATCCTATCCTTAATACAGTGCAGTCGTCCTGTCCCATGTGTAGAAAAACACTCCAAAAGCACCCCCATGCTTCACAGTAAGGATGGTGTTCTTGGGCTAGAATTCATCATTCATCTTCCTCCAAATACAGTTCATGGAATTATGACCAAAACGTTCTATTTTGGTCTCATCTGACCACAAAACTTTCTCCCGTGACTCTTCTGTATAATCCAAATGGTCATTGTTAAACTTAAGATGGGCCTTGACATGTGCTGGTTTAAGCAGGGGAACCTTCCATGCCATGCATGATTTCAAACCATGACGTCTTAGCGTATTACCAAGAGTCACATTGGAAACATTGGTCCCAGCTCTTTTCAGGTCATTGACCAAGACTTGTTGTGTAGTCCTGGGCTGAATCCTCACCTTTCTAAGGATCATTGGGACCCCATGAGGTGATATCTTGCATTGGGGCTCCACTTCAATTGAGAATGACCGTCATGTTTAGTTTCTTCCATTTTCTCATGATTGCTCCAACAGTGGACCTTTTTTCACCAAGCTGCTTGGAAATTTCTTTGTAGCCCTTTCCAGCCGTGTAGAGTTGTACAATTTTGTCTCTGGTGTCTTTGGACAGCTCTTTGGTCTTGGCCATGTTACAAATTTGAGTCTTACTGATTGTATGGGGTGGACTGGTGTCCTTATGCAACTAACAAGCTCACATAGGTGCATCTGATTCAGGATAATACATGGATTGGAGGTGGACTTTTAAAGGCGGGCTTTGAGGGTCAGAATTTTAGCTGATAGACAGGTGTTCAAACACTTATTTGCAGCTCACACAAATAAATCGTTAAAACATCTTACGTTGTAATTTTTGGATTTTTGTTTTTAGATTATCGCTCTCACAGTGGACATGCACCTATGATGAAAATTTCAGACCCCTCCATGAGTTCTTAGTAGGAGAACTTGCAATATAGCACTGTGTTCAAATACTTATTTTCTTCACTGTACTACCCAACAACAACTCGGGACCTACAATCAATATACTGTAAGTATATGTTTATGCACCTCACTGCAATTCATTTATCCATCCATCCATCCATCCAACCATCCATCCATCCATTATCTACCGTTTTTCCGGGTCAGATTGCGGGGGAACTAGTTTCAGCAGGGATACCCAGACTTCCCTTTCCCCAGCCACTTCCGGAGGGATCCCGAGGTGTTCCCAAGCCAGCATGTTCTGGGTCGTTTTCGGGTCTCTTTCAGGTGGGACATGCCCGGAACACCTCACCAGGGAGGGGTCCAGGAGGCATCTGAATCAGATGCCCCAGCCTCCTCATCTGTCTCCTCTCAATACGGAGGAGTAGCGGCTCAGCACTGAGCTCCTCCTGGATGACTGAGATTCTCACCCTAGCTCTAAGAGAGAGCCCGGACACCCTGCGGAGGAAAATCATTTCGGCTGCTTGTATCCAGGATCTTGTTCTTTCGGTCACGACCCACAACTCATGCCCATAGGTGAGGGTAGGAATGTAGATTGACTGGTAAAGGGAGAGCTTCACCTTTCGATTTACCTCCCTCTTTACCACAATGGATCGATACAAAATCTGCATCACTGCAGACGCTGCATCGATCCGTCTGTCGATATCCTGCTCCATACTTCCCTCACTCGTGACCAAGACCCCAAGATATTTGAACTCCTCCACTTGGGGAAGGATCTCATCCCCGACCTGGAGAGGGTACGCCACCCTTTTCCGACTGAGGACCATAGTCTCAGATTTGGAGTAATGATTCTCATCCCAGCCACTTCACACTCTGCTGCGAATCGCTCCAGTGACAGCTGAAGATTACGGCTTCATTGAGTCAACAGAACCACATCATCTACAAAGAGCAGAGATGCGATGCTGAGGCCATCAAACCAGACACACTCTACGCTTCGGTTGCGCCTAGAAATTCTGTTCAAAAAAATTCTGAACAAATTTGGTGACAAAGGGCACCCTTGCCGGAGTCCAACACTCACTGGAAACTAGTCCAACTTATTGCCGGCAATGCGGACCAAACTCAGCAATGGCGGTGCGGAACATCGTCCACTCAGATTCAATATCCCCCGCCTCCTCTGGGACGTGAGCAAACTTCTTTCGGAGAGGGGGGTTGAATTTCCTTCTGACAGGGGAATCTGCCAGCCGTTCCCTGCAGACCATCAGATTTTTGTTTGAGCCTGACACTTTGGACTGGCATCTTCCCCCACCATCAGAGCCCACTCACCACAAGGTGGTGATCAGTTCACAGCTTTGCCCCTCTCTCCACCCAAGTGTCCAAGACATGCGGTCGCAAGCCCGATGATACAACCACAAAGTCGATCATTGAACTGTGACCTAGGGTATGTCCTGGTGCCAAGTGGACATGTGAACACCCTTATGCCTGAACATTGTGTTTGTTCTGGACAATCCGTGATGAGCACAGAAGGCCATTAACAGAACACCACTCGAATTCTGATTGGGAAGGGGGGGGGCATTCTTCCCAATCACGCCCTCCAGGTCTCACTGTCATTGCCCACGTGGGCATTGAAGTCCCCCAGCAGAATGATGGAGTCGCCAGAGGGGGCGCTCTCCAGCACTCCCTCTTCTTCTCTTCTTCTTTTCCTTTCGGCTTGTCCCGTTAGGGGTCGCCACAGCGTGTCATCTTTTGCCATCTTAGCCTATCTCCTGCATCTTCCTCTCTAACCCCAACTGCCCTCATGTCTTCCCTCACCACATCCATAAACCTTCTCTTTGGTCTTCCTCTCGCTCTTTTGCCTGGGAGCTCCATCCTCAGCATCCTTCTACCAATATACTCACTCTCTCGCCTCTGAACATGTCCAAACCATCGAAGTCTGCTCTCTCGAATCTTGTCTCCAAACATCCAGCTTTGGCTGTCCCTCTAATGAGCTCATTTCTAATCCTATCCAACCTGGTCACTCCGAGCGAGAACCTCAACATCTTCATTTCTGCCACCTCCAGTTCAGCTTCCTGTTGTTTCTTCAGTGCCACCGTCTCTAATCCGTACATCATGGCCGGCCTCACCACTGTTTTGTAAACTTTGCCCTTCATCCTAGCAGAGACTCTTCTGTCACATAACACACCAGACACCTTTCGCCAGCTGTTCCAACCTGCTTGGACCCGTTTCTTCACTTCCTGACCACACTCTCCATTGCTCTGTATTGTTGACCCCAAGTATTTGAAGTCGTCCACCCTCGCTATCTCTTCTCCTGTAGCCTCACTCTTCCCCCTCTACTTTTCTCATTCACGCACATATATTCTGTTTTACTTCTGCTAATCTTCATTCCTCTCCTTTCCAGTGCATGTCTCCATCTTTCCAATTGTTCCTCTGCATGCTCCCTGCTTTCACTGCATATGACAATATCATCTGCGAACATCATGGTCCAAGGGGATTCCAGTCTAACCTCATCTGTCAGCCTATCCATTACCACTGCAAACAGGAAGGGGCTCAGAGCTGATCCCTGATGCAGTCCCACCTCCACCTTAAATTCCTCTGTCACACCTAAGGCACACCTCACCATTGTTCTGCTGCCATCATACATGTCCTGTACTATTTTAACATACTTCTCTGCCACACCAGACTTACGCATGCAGTACCACAGTTCCTCTCTTGGTACTCTGTCATAGGCTTTCTCTAGATCCACAAAGACACAATGTAGCTCCTTCTGACCTTCTCTGTACTTTTCCACGAGCATCCTCAAGGCAAATAATGCATCTGTGGTACTCTTTCTAGGCATGAAACCATACTGTTGCTCGCAGATACTTACTTCTGTCCTGAGTCTAGCCTCCACTACTCTTTCCCATAACTTCATTGTGTGGCTCATCAACTTTATTCCTCTATAGTTCCCACAGCTCTGAACATCCCCTTTGTTCTTAAAAATGGGAACTAGAACAGTTTTCCTCCATTCTTCAGGCATCTTTTCGCCCGCTAGTATTCTGTTGAATAAGTTGGTCAAAAACTCCACAGCCATCTCTCCAAATTGCTTCCATACCTCTACCGGTATGTCATCAGGACCAACTGCCTTTCCATTTTTCATCCTTTGTAGTGCCTTTCTGACTTCCCCCTTAGTAATCATTTCCACTTCCTGGTCCTTCACTCTTGCCTCTTCAACTCTTCCTTCTCTCTCATTTTCTTCATTCATCAACTTCTCAAAGTATTCTTTCCATCTATTTAGCACACTACCGGCACCAGTCAACACATTTCCATCTCTATCCTTAATCACCCTAACCTTCTCTATCTCTATCCCTCTGTCTGGCCAACCTGTAGAGATCGTTTTCTCCTTCTTTCGTGTCCAACCTGGTGTACATGTCTTCATATGCCTCTTGTTTAGCCTTTGCCACCTCTACCTTTGCCCTACGTCGCATCTCGATGTACTCCTTTCGCCTCTCCTCAGTCCTCTCAGTATCCCACTTCTTCTTCGCTAATCTCTTTCCTTGTATGACTCCCTGTATTTTGGGGTTCCACCACCAAGTCTCCTTCTCCCCTTTCCTACCAGATGACACACCAAGTACTCTCCTGCCTGTCTCTCTGATCACCTTGGCTGTCGTCGTCCAGTCTTCCGGGAGCTTCGGTTGTCCATCGAGAGCCTGTCTCACCTCTTTCCGGAAGGTCGCACAACATTCTTCCTTTCTCAGCTTCCACCACATGGTTCTCTGCTCTACCTTTGTCTTCTTAATCTTCCTACCCACCACCAGAGTCATCCTACATACTACCATCCTATGCTGTCGAGCTACACTCTCCCCTACCACTACTTTACAGTCAGTAACCTCCTTCAGATTACATCGTCTGCACAAAATATAATCTACCTGCGTGGTTCTACCTCCGCTCTTGTAGGTCACTATATGTTCCTCCCTCTTCTGGAAATAAGTGTTCACTACAGCCATCTCCATCCTTTTTGCAAAGTCCACCACCATCTGCCCTTCAAAGTTCCTTTCCTGGATGCCGTACTTACCCATCACTTCTTCATCGCCCCTATTTCCTTTACCAATATGTCCATTACAATCTGCACCAATCACAACTCTCTCCCTGTCTGGGATGCTCAGAACTACTTCATCTAGTTCCTTCCAGAATTTCTCTTTCAACTCTAGGTCACATCCTACCTGTGGTGCATAGCTGCTAACCACATTATACATAACACCCTCAATTTCAAATTTTAGTCTCATCACTCGATCTGATAATCTTTTCACCTCCAAGACATTCTTAACCAGCTCTTCCTTTAAAATAACCCCTACTCCATTTCTCTTCCCATCTACTCCGTGGTAGAATAATTTAAACCCTGCTACCAAACTTCTAGCCTTACTACCTTTCCACCTGCTCTCTTGGATGCACAGAATATCAACCTTTCTCCTAATCATCATGTCAACCAACTCCTGTGCTTTTCCTGTCATAGTCCCAACATTCAAAGTCCCTACACTCAGTTGTAGGCTCTGTGCATTCCTCTTTTTCTTCTGACGCTGGATCCGGTTTCCTCCTCTTCTTTGTCTTCGACCCACAGTAGCTGAATTTCCACCGACGCCCTGCAGGTTAGCAGTGCCGGGGGCGGGCGTTGTTAACCCGGGCCACGACCGATCCGGTATGGGATTCTTTAGATGAACGCTCATATTTGTTTGGCACAGTTTTTACGCCGGATGCCCTTCCTGACGCAACCCTCTGCATTTATCCAGGCTTGGGACCGGCCTACAGATTGCACTGGTTTGTGCCCCCCATAGGGCTGCATTCTCCAGCACTCCCTCTAAGGACTCCAAAAAGGGTGAGTACTCTGCACTGACAACAGTCATGACCCGTCACCCGACCTACAGGCGGAGGGAGGCTACCCTCTCATCCACTGGGGTAAACCCCAACGTACAGGCTCCGAGCTGGGGGGCATTAAGTATACCCACACCTGCTAGGCGTCTCTCCCTGTGGGTCTACTCCAGAGTGGAATAGAGTCCAACTCCTCTCGGGAGGAGTGGTGCTAAAGCCCAAGTGGTGCGTAGATGCGAATCCGACTATATCTAGTCAGAACTTCTTAAGCTAACGCACCAACTCAGGCTCCTTCCCTGCCAAAGAGGTGACATTCCATGTCCCTTAAGCTAGTTTCTGTCGCCGGGGATTGCCTTTGGCCACCGCCCAGCTCACATTGCACCCGACCTTTATGGCCCCTCTTACAGGTGGTGAGCACAAGGAAAGGGGGACCCATGATACCCTTTCAGGCTGTGCCTGGTCGAGCCCAGTGGGTGCAGGCCCGGCTACCAGGTGTTCGCGTTCGAGCCCCACCTCTAGGTCTGGCTCCAGAGGGGGGCCCCGATGACCTGCGTTCGGGCAAGAGAAACCAAGATCCAATTTTTGGAGTCGTCATCTGTGTTTTTGAGTCTTACTTTGTATGGTCCCTCACCTAGGACCTGTTTGCCATGGGTGACCCTACCAGGGGGGGGCATGAAGCCCCAGACACCTTCGCTCCGAGGGTCATCGGGAAACACAAACCCCTCCACCACGATAAGGTGAGACATGGAGGAGGGGCAATTCATTTATCCATCCATCCATCCATCCATCCATCCATCCATCCATTTTCTTTGCCGCTTATCCTCACAAGGGTCGTGGGGCACGCTGGAGCCCATCCCAGCTGTCAACGGGCAGGCGGTGGGATACACCCTGAACTGGTTGCCAGCCAGTCGCAGGGCACATTGAGATAAACAGCCGCACCAACAATCACACCTCAGGTT